>NC_090653.1:263794303-264094303 GCF_040937935.1 Hyperolius riggenbachi
CCTAGAAGCAGGAAATGTTTATGCCTGCTATCAGCATAAATGTAGGCACCGCCAAAGGTGCCATTATAAATTATGGCTATACTGTTTGGGCACCTGCTACATATCATGCGATGTGGGCAACAAAATTTCACAGTATGGGTTATAGGGTAAGGGCGGGTGGATGTGTCTAAGGCTAGGCATTGGTAAGGGAGGGTTCTGTATAAGCATAGTGTTTGGTCAAGTTGTACCAATATTTTACACTTTTAAAATGCAGAAGATCAGTATATTTTACCAAGCTTCTTCTAGCTGAAATTTCTTCATGCCTTAACGTTTTGGGGGACCGCCATAGGTAAATCCTACACCGCACTTGTGGCCGCCTGATACGGCATAGGATTTACACCGCCTGCCATTTCTGCACCCGGCGCGATCATGCGCACCCAAGAGGGGAGATTAAGCTGTCATATGACAGCTGACATCTCCCCTCAGTGATCAGGAGCCATTGCGATTGGCTCCTCATCATGTGATCACTATGATCACAGCGGAACATAGTAATCACCATTACAGCTGTGGGGGGGGGGGGGGGGGGGGGGTGAAGAGGATTCACACCTTCCTGACGTTCCTCTGGTGCTTGGCATTCCCTGCTTGCTCTGACATTAGTGTTGGGTCCCGAGCTTGATGATATCAAGCTGCCACCCGAAACTTAGTGTCAGTATGATCAGGTATGCCGGCTGGAGTAGAGGGGTCCACAACTGCTCATCCCTGGAGCCTGGGAGGCGAGTAAAGACTGCTGGATACATGAGGGACAAAATGCCCAGCTAGTCCTACCCAGGATCTGGCTGCCTCATGCAAAATCACCTGGTTTAGTTAGGTGGCTGGTCCCAAAAGGGTTAATGCGCACTTAAAATTAAAATCAATTCAGTTCTAGATCAGGAGCAGTTTGGACATATACACGATGCAACTTCCTGTCAGATTACCCATCGATCAGACAGGAAATTGCATCGTGTACCCAGCATAAGACTTTTTTTTTTTATCAGGCAAAGACAAGATCAAAATTAATTGTTGGTCTCCCACTCCTGTAACCAAGCATGTAATTGACTTGACAGCACCCTATACTGCAGAATAACCTAACAGCTCCACCTCTGAGCTAGAGTCTACAGTACAACAAACCTACTATATGACCAATACTTACATTATCAGGTAAATTCAGTTCCTTGGCAATTTGCATCATTTCTGGTTTTCCAGGTTTTTGGGCAGCAGAATGTAGCTCTAGCATGAGTGTTTGATTTTTGTCAATAGTCCTTTGTATTCTTCTCAGAGGATCGTGCACAATACACATAAGCCTAAAAAAATGGATAAAACGCACCTTTCCTTGCTACCAATGTTCTTTTTAATTATCTGTACTACATACAAGTGTCGCAAGCCTTTTTTGCTTTACATTTTGCTCTATTTGCTTTAAAAAAAAATCCCCTTTTTAAATTTTTGCTCTGTCCCCTGCTTGAGCCCTTTCCTTGTTCAGTTAGCTTAATCAGAAGAAACCTGAGGTGTGAGACCTGTGGAAGCAGTCATATTTATTTCCTATACCAGTTGCCTGGCAGCAGAGGCATATCTGGGTAATATGGTGCCTAGAGAGCGCATGGTACCTGCGCAGACACAGTGCTGCACATGAGGTTACAAATGACATCACTTCAGCATGTGTTGTGTCTGTGCGGTTACCATGCACCCTCTTCACACTTTGTTTGCCTCAGAGCAGGTCTAATTCTGTGACATGAAGGCAGTGGCTGGGGATGGGAGACAGGCAGCAGTGGCACAGCATACGTGCACGCAGCCACCGCGGCACATTAGGGGGCAGGCATATGGTGTTCATGGGTGCTATGGCGCCTATGGCATGAGCCATGCCTTCACCCCTCAGGATACACACCACTGCTTGGCAGCCCTGCTGATCTTTCTGGTCAGTAGGTTGTAAATTGCACACCAGAAACCGGCATGCAGCTAATCTTGTCTAACATCTAATCTACATGCTTGTTCAGGGTCTATTGATTAAAGTATTATGTTAGGAATGCACTCACCCCCCCCCCCCCTCCCCCGAGCAATTTCCATTCTCTTCTATGAGAATTTTTCAGAAAAATGATCAAAATCAGATTGGACCTGTCAGAAATGAAATATTTGCTGCAAGAAGGGCAATACTTTGTAACCGTTATACAGTGCAGAGTAGCAGGATAAAAGGGTGACGGTGGCTAGTGGACAAAGGGCAGTGCCATAGATGCTAATGCAATTATCGTTAATACCGTGAAAAGGGCACCCAATAAAAACATTGCAAGCTTCTAAACCATAACGTACTTCAATGTTAGTTTGTCATTATTTTGTATGTACAGACTTTACGTTATCAAAGATTATCGTTTCTATGTGTAAAAGGGCATTTCTGCATGGATTCTGTGTGAGTAGGGTTGGGTTAAGCTATATTTTTGCTATGATTTTTAACCTTAATATATTAACTCTCCCCGCCCCAAAAAAGTACAGAAAAAGGTATGTCAATTAGACTGAAATATTTAAGTGGGGGCTGGTGCACACCAAGGGTGCATTTTGAAAAGTGCTTGGCTAATGTTGCCCTATGAGGGTTTTCCCACAGCAACTTTTCTTTTCAAAGTCGCAAACTCCCATGTAGTGTTTTTTTTTTTGTTTGTTTGTTTGTTTATCATTGATATGCAAACAAACCTTAAATAGGTTTAATAATCTGCTGCCTGAAACTCACCAACTTGAATAAATTACCTGGACCCATCCAAGCAAACAAGTCTTAGGTCAACACACGGGGGAAATGTAACTAGTGGCCAACATTTGAAATTCAAAAATCTTTTAAACCTTTTTGGCCAATTGTAATGTATTCCTTGTGCTTGATGTGCACACCTCATATTAGTCATTGCTTAAACATTTGTGGCACTGTAGCTCCCTACTAATTTCCAAACTGCGTAACAGGGCCGGGCCGAGGCATAGGCTGGAGAGGCTCCAGCCTCAGGGCGCAGTGTAGGAGGGGGGCGCACAATTCATTCAGCTGTCATTTCTAATTGTGTATGAAGCAGAAAAAAAATAAGAAAAGGGGGATACATAGCAGTGACTGCAAGCCAGATAACTAGATATTAAGGTGTTGGAGAGGTTGTGGGCCCTGCGGCGCCTCTTAGTCTAATAGCAATCAGTGTGTGACAGCTGTGGTGGGAGGGATGGAGGGCGCACTTTGGTGTCTCAGCCTTGGGTGCTGGAGGACCTTGTCCCAGCTCTGCTGCGTAACAAGACTTTTGTGTTGTGGTTCCACTCAACTTACAAATGACCACTAGAATGAGAAACTGTATCATAAGATTTTCTACTTATTTTTGGCAACAAAATAAAATGACCAAACCGTAAATTCAACTCCACTCAAACATGTGTGGTGTCAAGTACGGTATCCTCACATGCACATTTTGGGATGGATGTTGACACTGCCTGGTTCAATGCAAGGTCTGGCCTAGCCTGTGGGCTTCCACCCAGGCTGAAATTCATTGGTTGTACATGGGGCCAGTGCATGTCTTCATGGACAGGTACCTGTGGCATTGACATCAACTGCTCTTTGTAATCCTGCTTTACTGGATGAGTAACAGATGGTTCCCTGTAAAGGCCTCTAAACAGCATAGTCCTGATAAAAAGCCAGATTGTAGCTGAAGTTGTTGGCCAGGTGAATGTCCTCATGGACAGGTACCTCTGAAATCGAAATCAACTGCTTTTTGTAATCCTGCTTGACTGGATAAATATTGGATGGTTCTCTGTAAAGGCCTCTGAGGGCTCGTTCCCACTGTTGCGACGCGATTTCGGCCGCATTCCGACGCTTGTAAAAACGCATGCGGATGCGTTTCCACATGCGTTTTTACCCGCGATTTCGCATGCGATTTCGCATGGCAGGGTGCCATGCGAAATTAACCATGACACTGCCAGGGCTAAATAAAATTGAAAGGTGCGAAATCGCGGGTAAAAACGCATGTAACAAACGCATGCGTTTTTACTATTAAATACATTAGCGGCGATTCGCACGGATTCCCGACGCAGGCGAAATCGTTGGCTCTTTTGTGCGTTTTTTTTCACGCTGAAAAAAACGCACCTCAACAACGCTACAGTGGAAACAGGCCCATCCACTTGCATTACATGTGCGGATCTGCATGCGTTGGACGCATGCAGATTCGCGATAGTGGAAACGAGCCCTAAAGCAGCATAGTCCAAATTAAAAGCCAGATTGTAGTTAATAATAATAATAATAATAATAATAATAATAATAATTTCTCTAACGGCCTCTAAAGTAGCATAGTCCTGATAAAAAGCCAGATTATAGCTGAGCTATTATATTGGCCAGTGGATGGTTCTCTGTAACTGTATCTAAAGCAGCATAGTATTGATTGAAAGACATATTGTAGCTGAAATTATTACTATTCTTATTATGGCCAGTGCATGTCTTCATGGACAGGTACATCTGGCATCAAAATCAACTGCTCTCCAAATCCTGCTTGACTGGATATTGGATGGTTCTCTGTAAAGGCCTCTAAAGTAGCAGTCCTGACTGAAAGCCATAATGTTGCTTATTATGATCTCTGTAAAGGCCTCTAATGCAGCATAGTCCCGTTTCTAAAAGCCAGATTGTAGCTGAACTATTAATAATATTATTATTATTATTATTATTATTATTTGTCCTCATGGGCAGAGATACCTCTGGCATCAAACGACTGCTTTTCATAATCCTGCTTGACTGGATAAATATTGGGTGGTTCTCTGTAAAGGCCTCTAAAGCAGCATAGTCCTGATAAAAAGCCAGATTGTAGCATTATTTTATTTATTTATTATTTGGCTCTCTGTAACGGATCCATCTGAAAATGGTGCCTGCGAATAATGGCGCGCGTTGTTGCTGCTAATCTGTTTGTCGCTTATCGCTATTTAACATTAAAGCCTTATTGTTCAGCTTTAACACACAGAACCTTCTCTGTACCTATCCATAACCACCCCCCTGGCGGTGCCTAACCCTAACCTTGACAGTGCCACATTACATCCATTCACCGTTTTGCAGTTAAATAACTTCTGCAGTTTGGCTTATGTAGGTTAGCTATTGATAACGTTACTGTGCGCAATAACTTCTGCTGTTTGGCATATGAACGGCGCTATTGATAAATAACGTTACTGTGTGGTGTTTTCTTTTCCTGTGCGCCATATCATGCAGTACTAACGATAAATAGCGATAAGAGTGTCTTTTTAATGCTGCGCCATTTTTATGCATAGGCGCTGTGCGCCATTATTCACTGATCCGCTCTAATGGCCTCTAAAGCAGCATAGTCCTGATAAAGGCCTGGTGCACACAAAAACCCGCTAGCAGATCCGCAAAATGCTAGCAGATTTTCAAACGCTTATTCTTTTTCTGTAGCGTTTCAACTAGCATTTTGCGGTTTTGGGAAGCGTTTTTGGTGTAGTAGATTTCATGTATTGTTACAGTAAGGGCCCGTTCAGACTGCAAAATACGGACGGCCACGCATGCGGACCGCAACACGTACGAACGCACGCCATCAGTGTTCGTATGCGTTGCTGATCCCATCACTGAAAAGTGAATGGGACAGCCGCGCGTTTTTGTAAAATCTGCGTGCAGCATGCGTTCCCGGACCGCACAGGTCGAACGCATGCAGTGTGAACATCAGACATTGCACTCTATGCAATGTCTGATGTCCTGCGTGTCGGCCACCTGCACGCATTTCCAAAACGCGGCTGGAAACGCGTGCAGTGTGAACGGGCCCTAAAGCTGTTACTGAACAGCTACTGTAACAAAAAACGCCTGGCAAACCGTTCTGAAGTGCCATTTTTTTCAGAGCGGTTTGCGTTTTTCCTATACTTAACATTGAGGCAGAAACGCATCCGCAATCTAAACTCTGCAGCAGCCTGGGAGTATGCGTTTCTGCAAAACGCCTCCCGCTCTGGTGTGCACCAGCTCATTGAAATACATTACCCTAGCGGATCCACACCCGCAAGCGGATCGCAAACTGCAGCAGAACCGCTCTGGTGTGCACTAGGCCTATAAGCCAGATTGTAGCTGAATTGTTTGTTATGGCCAGTGCATGTCCTCATGGACAGGTACATCTGGCATCGAAATCAACTGCTCTTCGAACTCCTGCTTGACTGGATATTTTTAGATGGTTCTCTGTAAAGGCCTCTAACGCAGCATAGTCCTGATTGAAAGCCAGAGTGTAGCTGAAATTGCTGTTGTTGGCCAGTGCATGTCCTCATGGGCAGGTACCTCTGGAATCGAAATCAACTGCTTTTCGTAATCCTGCTTGACTGAATAAATATTGGATGATTCTCTGTAACGGTATCTAAAGCAGCATAGTATTGATTGAGACCCATTGTAGCTGAACCTTATTATTATTATTATTATTATTATTATTATTATTATTATTATTATTATTATTATTATTATTATTATTATTATTATTACTACCAGTGCATGTCTCAATGGACGGGTACCTCTGGCATTGAAATTAAATGCTCTTCGTATTCCTCCTTGACTGGATAAATATTCAATGGTTCTCTATAAAGGCCTCTAAAGCCGCATAGCACTGATTGAAAGCCAGATTGTGGCTGAAATTATTATTAGTATTCGGTAGCAGCAGCCAGTGAATGTTCTCATGAACAGGTACCTCTGGAATCGAAATCCTGCTTGACTAGATATTATTTGATGGTTCTCTGTAAAGGCCTCTAAAGCAGCATAGTCCCGTTTAAAAGCCAGACTGTAGCTGAGCATTTTAAATTATTAGCCAGTGCATGTCTTCATGGACAGGTACCTCTGGCATCAAAATCAACTGCTTTTCATAATCCTGCTTGACTGGATAAATATTGGATGGTTCTCTGTAAAGGCCTCTAAAGCAGCATAGTCCTGATTAAAAGCCATATTGTAGCTGAGCTATTGTATAATCATAACCATAATAATAAATGGATGGTTCTCTGTAAAGGCCTCTACAACGGCATACTCCTGATTAAAAGCCAGATTGAAGCCAAACATTTTATTTTTCTGTAAAGGCCTCTAAACCTTCCAATAAAATGTTCAGCTACAATTGAACTTTAAAGCAGCATAGTTCTGTTCAAAAGCCAAAGTATCTGCACAGTGACAGGACTAGTTTAGGCTCTTAGTAGTGGATGTACCTGTGGCTTTTTCTGGTGTCTGGAGCCTTTTAAAGAAATGCCGCCAGCAGCAGATCACGCTCTTTGTAGGTTCCATAGGAAGAACGAGAGTGGAGTAGGTTGGATTTTCAACTTCACAAGTTCCCAAAACTTTGTTTTCTTTAGGAAAAATGGCTTTCCTTCAAATGGGATTTCCAAGAGAAGACTATGAAGTCTAAGCTGAAGAACCAGGGTTGACAAAGCAAGCAGATCAAAATAAACCTGCCAAGCTTCAAATGTGTCTTGCTCTTCCTTTTTATTGGGGGCTAAATGACTCCTCCCACTCCAGTCCTTGTACTCTCTTGAGCAATTGCTCCAGAGGGTAAATGTCAGACACCTCTCACTCCTCCCACTCCACTCTTTCTTTGGCTCTCTTAGGGATTGGATCATGGAGAACAGTGTGACACCACTGATCACCATGAAAGGAGGTCAAGTTGAAGGCTTGCTGCAAAACCTAGAATGGTTATGTAGTTTATCTTTTTAGGGCAGAGTTCTGAGTTCAGGTTCACTTAAAAAAGGATCTTGGACTGGGGGTGCTCAGGGGGAAATTGTGGATGGGAATGGGTGCAAACTGGGTGGATCCCAGTCTGGTCTCCTCTTGAATTCAGAGCATATTGTAAAACTCCAGTACAACATCCCACCCCTTTCTCAATCCAATAGTGTTATGCTGGGAATACATGGTTCAATTCTGAGCCATGTAGATGGCTCGATTTCTGACATGTCCGATCTCTGGCCCGATCGTTTTGCTGCTCTATTGAAGACAATGCAAAAAGATAAGAAAAACGAGCGGAAGACAAAGGGAATCAAGTGGCAAAATTGAGCCATGCATTAGATCACATGAAACTGGATGGTAAAAGGAGACCACTTCACTCCAAACCTTTATGCTGGGCATACAGGACTCGTTTTTTGCCGTTCAATTCTCCCACTTGATCGCTCTTTTTTATTTTTTTTTTATTTTTTTTTTTTTTTTTCCACGGGCGATTCTCTTACATTCCACTCATTGTTTTTCTTATCTTTTTGCATGGTCTTCAATGCAGAATCGAGCATCGACACGATCGGACATGTCAGAAATGATCAATCGAGCCATCTAAATGGCTCAAAATCGAGCTGTGTACTCCCAGCATAAGGGATAACCCTGACTTTGTTTTGTTCTGGAGCAATCCCTGAGTTGGTTTAATGTGAACAATTTGGATAAGGATACCCCAGTAGTAGCCTTTTTGAAGTTTACCTAGGTCAGGTGTTGATCTGGTTGTTCCACTCCTATGAATTTTTTTCTTTTCTTTCTACAAAGGCCAGATAACTCAATGGCTTTGAAAATCTGGTTGTTAAAGGTAGAGTCCTGAACAAAGGGCTGAGCACTCTCAAATTATTGAATTGAATGATCTGGAAAGGGGTGTACGATTGAGGGGGGGGGTTATAGGCTGGAGATGTGCATTAAAAGACCTCTGGATGCCAGCTAGCACAAATGTTCAGCTGACCCAGTTTAAACTGGTATCCAGATGGAACTGTATCCCTGATTGCCAAAAGAGGAAGGAACATGAGATTGGAGTTGCTGGGGATGTGGAGTATGTAGACTGAACTATAAGCATTGGTTCTGGGAATACAATAAGATTGCGGGTTTCTGGCTGGAGATAGAACCCTTTATTAGGTGCAGTTTTGACCAAGATTTTAGTGTATGAAATGATCCTGTTCAATCAGGCTAAAGGGGAAATGAGAAGACCAAAAAGTCATACATCTGCTCGCTTATGGCCAGGAAACTGATAATTGAAGAGTGATATGCTGCCTTTGTTTGGAATGGCATTATAGGATGCTATCCCTCCTAAATTTGGAGTCTGGTCAAACAGATCAAGAATCCAATAAGGTTTTTTTTTTTTTTGTTTTGTTTTTTGGGGGGGGGGGGGGGGTAGAGAATAGAGCTAAATTGGACCTATGATGTAAACCAATGCCCACAGACACAGGAGCACTGCTATGAAGCTATTCTGTTTAAGTCCAGGCGATATGTTGAGCTGAGGTCCAAAGAGAGCGCTCCAATCCATGCTTTTGATTGGCTGCTGCTTAGACCTGGTAAGGTGCCTGAAGAGATGATTTGAACCTCTGAAGCCATTTTGTTAGACCACTTTTTATATGTGTAATTGTGAAGCAATTTGCATTTATGTGAAGTCACTGTAGAGATATAGGAAATAGCAACTTCCCTTTTGAAAGGACTCGGAGTGCCCGAATTTAAAAGAATGCTTACCTGGGGCTTCTTCCAGCTCACCGGTGTCCTCCTGGCTCCTCTCCTGCAGCCTTTGCCGGCCCCTGTTACTGGCGACACCAGGGCCGGGTGTCAAGCCAGCTCTTCCTGGTCAATGACTCAATGCGTCATCACGTGGGCCACTTCACGTCATCACAGCGGCGGGTATGACAGGTCTGAAGGGGGGGGGGGGGGGGGGGTTACTGGCACCTTTTTTTTTTTTTCCATTGTGCTGTGACATCACCCTTAAACGCACTGTAAAGCATACTTGCCAGGTTGTTCTGCAAGTGCTGCATCCTTTCTGCCTTCTGGTAATTTGGTAACCTCTCCACCACTTTGTGCTTATACCGAGGGTCTAGTAACATTGCCACCCAGTACAGGTCACTCCCCTTCAGTGTTTTTTTTTTTTTTCCCAGAACGTCATTTCGGACAGCACCCCTGGATGAGACTTGTCTCCCTCCCCACTGTGGACAGGAAACTGTTAAAAGAAGAATTTGCATAAGCAATAGGCAGCCACATATAAGATACTACACCTGCCACAGTACCTCAGTTTAGTTTCCTGTCCCGGACGGGATGCATGGGAGAGGTCTCCAGGAGTGCCATCCATGTCAGGCGGCAGGGGCAGCGTTTTCCAGGGCTCCAAGCAGCACTGTTCAGTGAACAGTCGGAGCCCTGCAGCGTGGAGGAGGCTTCTCCATTGGAGGCAGCAACTTTATGCGCGCAGGTGCGTGCATTGGAGAGAGTTCACTTCCGGTTGAACCGGAGGTAGTCACGCGCTGGCGTCCCGCGTGATCTGAAGTCTGAGCCGGGCGGCAGGGGCCGCGGCGGTGATTAGGAATCGGCATACAGCTGATTCCTTAAGGTAAGAAGCTGATTAAGCATATGTTTAGACGGCGGGGGCCGCATGCATAATTGGATCAGCTGCATCAAATCAGCAGCACAGGTATAAGTTTGTAGAGTCCATGATGCACTCTGGTTTGTGGCTGGGATCATGGAGGACGCCTCTGGGTCAGCTCCTGCACAATCTGCTGAATCTGCCCAGGATCCCTCTCTGGCAAGTAGATGTGATTATGTTTCTTCTGCTTGGCTGGATGTATGTTATGTATAGAGGGATTTGTCTAATGGCTGGCTATCGTTTATTATGTTTTATACCCCAAAAGACATAAGACTGAGAAGGTTGAAAAGTCTGAAAAATCTTCTACTCAGTCCAGTCAGCATGGATTGGCAACTCTGAATGGAAATTGTGCCAGTATTGTACAGAGAAGGTCCACAGCAATAGGAAATTAAAGATTCTGCTATTGCTTCTACCGCCTCAGCTGCTTCAGATGGGCCTGGGACTAGTACTGCTATGGCTTATCTACCTGTTATAGCTAATCCATCATCTCCTATGTTGTCTGCACCTCTAACTATGCCTCCTGCTTCCAAGAGACATAGGCCTCTATTTATTGAGCATTCCTGCATGCGGTAAGGCTCAAAACAGCTGACTTTACCCACCATTTAGTAAAGTGTGCATTCATAAAACCTGTGTCCGCATGAAAATTTATAATTCCTGAGCAGGTGCGGGAAATTACCGCCTTGTGCGGAGATTATCACAACACAGGTCACTGAAGGCTAATTCATAAAAAATAAAGCAGGCAAATGTGAGCAGAGAAACCCTGGCTGTTTAGAGAAGGCGATAAGCCAGCCATAACAGGCAAGCTAATGGAGAGACAGACCTCCCAGGCAGCTGCAGTGAGAGCAGAACAAACTGCATCCCAGAATACCCAGGCTGTGTTTTTAACCCCTTGGGTACCTGTTTTCAGATAAATTTCACATCAGAAAGCCTGCATGTGTAACATTCTTGAAGTTCTTCTAAGCTGCAGCAATTAAATAGATTGTTTAAAAGAACTAGACAGATTCAGGGCAAGGAGAGGCAATTTAAACAAAAATGCACATGTAAAGGAATGCTGGGGCTGCCTCCTTTATAGTAACTCTCTCTGCACAGAGAAAATGTATCAAACTAGGAGGAAGATTTGAGTAAAACTGACTAAGGGCCTTTTTTTTTTTTTCATTACTCTGCGAGTTACGATTTGATTCTGATCACGAGGTACGTTAAACTAATGGAAACTGCAGCAGCAATTTCCATTAGTGCAATCTGATTGCGATGCGATTTGGACAAAGCACAATCGTCATCCTCCTGCATTGTATGCAATTGAGCTGTACTATAAGTATAGTAGCGCAATCGCATAATGGAAATTGAAGTGCGATTGGGATTGCAAATGCGGTTGCGATTTCATAGTAGGAAAAGTTTTTTTTTTTTTTTTTTTTTTTTTTTTTTTTTTGGCCCAGATCATTATCTAAATGTTGTTTTTCTCCTGAAGATCAGGGTTTTGGGGAACCCCGCCTAAATTAGATCCATATTTTTCAAGGGTATCAAACAAAACTGACCTACTTTTTTGAGGATTTCTGGGAAATTTTGAATGATTTCCCTAAAGTTTGGAATGCTTCCAATTATCTAGTGGACGCTTCAGATGATACGGTTAAACTTATGGCCAGAACTACGGCATTAGTTAATTCAGCCAGATGAGGTGTATGGGTAAAAACTTGGAATGATGACAATTCTTCAAAATCAAGTTATGTGGTGTACCTTGTGAAGGGGGTCTGCTGTTTGAGTCAGTTAGACAACCCTCTAGACAGAACGGCAGACACACATTAAAAGTATTCCTGTTAAAGGAATTCTATCGATTCACATATTTTCAATTGACACAGGAATTGTTTGGGAAGTGTTGCTAAGTACTGGTGTATACATTTTAGTAGCAACCTCTTTGTTTACTGTTATCAAAATGCTTTCAAACTTTACTGACAAAACTGACTCTGAGCCATGAGGAGAGGGGAAATTCCCCTCACACTTGATCAGATAACTCTGTGTAACTGTGTGTGACAGAGAGAACAGCTGCAGCTTCTGTGTCCTGTTTCGGACTGAAGTGTCTGTGGAGAGCAGAGGAAATGTAACTAATTGTTACAGCTTTTCATACTGTTTTTTGCTTTCAGAGTTTGTTTGATATTTGCTTTCTGTAGTCCGATATGCAACTCTGGCTGTGCATTGAAGTAGACACCCCTTCTGCAATTGATTTGTCCCAATATAGCTAATCCTACCCTCAGTAAATTACAGCTTTTGCCTCTGATATTTAACATGAAAGGTAGGAAAATGTTTACACAGCAACTTAGACATTATTTGTACATTGTCATTTTAGAACACTTGGGTATCGATAGTATTCCTTTAAGAAAGGACCTTTTCAAAGTAAACGGTCCTTTCGTCCCTCCTTCTAAGAATAAGTCAGATCCCTAGTCCTCTAAGGGCAGGAGATGGGCTCTCTACAAGTCACAGAAGCCTAAGGGCCTGTTCAGACTGCACACGTTTCCAGCTGCGTTTTGGAAACGCGTGCAGAAGGCCAACACGCACGACATCAGACAGTGCATAGAGTGCACTGTCTGATGTTCACACTGCATGCGTTCCGGACCTGTGCGGTCCGGGAACGCATGCTGCACGCAGATTTAGCAAAAACGCACGGCTGTCCCATTCACTTTTCAGTGATGGGCTCAGCCACGCAACGCATGCAAACGCGGATGGCGTGCGTTCGTACGCGTTGCGTTCCGCATGCGTGGCCGTCCGCGTTTGTAATGTGAACCGGCCCTAAGTCCAACTTCACTTTTACCAAGAAGTCAGATAAGCAATGACGCTAGTATTCCAGTGAGATGGAGAATTGCAAATTTCAAAACATGGCAACTACAGTGCACAAAATATTGGTTATTTAGGCTTCTTTCACAGTGGGACGTTACAGGCGCAGGTTAGAGCAGCTTGTAACGCAGCCCAGCTCACAGTAATGAAAAATCAATGGGCTGTTCACAGTGCCCACGTTGTGTACACTCTAACGCTGGACGTTTAAAGAAAGTGCATCATGCTGTGCGTTATACACGGTTTTAGCCGCATTAGACTGTTTGCATATGCTCAATAATGTGTGTTTTTTGTTTTTTCTTGCAGGAGAGGAGGGGAGAGTCCGCTGTTGTGGCCAGCCACATGACTAATTAATATGCACTGCAGTGTTAACTTCCTGGAGCGGCCGCTTATTAACTGGCAGGACCACGTGATGCGGAGTTTTCCGATCACGTGCTCTCCACAGTCTTTTGCCGCATGCGACGTTTTCGTCCGATAGTAAGCGTCAAAAAGTACGCATCACAGACCCATCAGGAGACGCATAACGTGGCTCTAAATAGCATCCAACTTCAAAGCTCACATGCGTTGCGTTGGGGGCACGTTATGTGACCTTAGCGTCGCATCTAACGCAACGTCTTAGTGGGAAAGAGCCTTTAAGGTGTTTTTTGTTGGAGGGATACAGAATAGAGTTCAGCCAGCCTCCTTTAAGAGCTTTTGCATTACTCCCCGTTTGCAGGACCAAATAAAGTTTTCAGCCCTACAATCGAAAGTCCTTTCCCTGTTTAGAAAAAAAAAGGGTAATTCGAGAAGTACCGAAATGTCAGAGGACAGGGATTCTATTGCCCTGTGTTTTGTCTAGTAAAGGAGCTACAGGGAAATTATCAGTTCATACTAAATTTAAAGAGTCTAAACCAGAAGGTAAAATACAGAAAATTCAGGATGGATTTGATCGATCTATTCATCTCTTACAGAAGGACGATTTCCTAGCCTTTCTAGACTGAAAAGATGCGTATCTTCAATTACCGATACATCTGACTTCTCAATAATGCTTAAGGTTTGCCATCCAAATGGAGGAAGAGGTAAGAATGTATCAGTTTAATGCTTGGCCCTTCGGATTATCCTCAGCTCCAGGGTTGTTTATGAAGGTAATGTCTGGGGTTCTAGCTACACTTAGACAGAGAAAGGTTAACATTTTGGGTTACCTTGATTTTCTGTTTTGGGGGACATCTCCCAATTCGGTAAGAGATCAGATTGTTACGACAATAGTCTTACTACAAGATCTAGGTTGGATCATTAATTGAGAGAAATCTTCCTTAATTAAATCCTACACAGATTATACATTTGTTTGGGCTATTTCATTAGCATATCAGACACGGGGAGCAATTCAATTCTATCATGGCTCATTCCACAAGAGGAATTTCGACTTCTTGGGCAGAGAGGGCAGGGGCCTCTATAGATCAGATTTGCAGAGCTGCGACCTGGTAAAGTCACAATAAGTTTGTAAAGCACTATCGCCTTAATGTATCTGTCTCTGCAGGTTATCCTTCAGAAGGAAAGTTTTGCAAGCTGTGGTCCCACCCTAAGGTTTTAACTCTTGTATATCGTCTCATCCAGGGGTGCTGTCCGAAATGACGTTCTGGGAAAGACCACTTTACTTACGGTAAAGTCTTTTCCAGTAGTCATGAGGACAGCACCCCTGCAACCCGCCCTTATTTGGGTAGGAAAGAGAAATAAGTTTGTGTAAGCATCATTAAATGTCCGTGTCATCTTTTTATTAACTGAGGTACTGTGGCAGGTGTAGTATCTTATATGTGGCTGCCTATTGCTTATGCAAATTCTTCTTTTAACAGTTTCCTGTCCACAGTGGGGAGGGAGACAAGTCTCATCCAGGGGTGCTGTCCTCATGACTACTGGAAAAGACTTTACCGTAAGTAAAGTGGTCTTTTTTTTTTTTTTTTTTTTTTTTTTTTTTTTTTTTAATATGGGGGCCCCTCAACAGGCTGAACAGCATAAAAGACCCAATCTGCACAAAGTTGGCTGCTGACATACTAGTCATCTTTTCTTTATGTGCTCATCTCATTGGTGTTTGTGCTTGTTCATGAAGTGCCTTCGTAAGGCTGATGTCCCTAGGTGGGTGTTGCTTTTTCCGCTACTCAATTTTTGTTGGCAGAGAGTACTGATGGCATCGCTGTAATCTGAGGCAGACACAAACTCCACACTGGTGAGCTGTGGGATGATGGCATTTTGGTGGCAGCAGCTGATGTTGAAGGGTGTGTTGGCTGGCTGTCTCTAGGTGGTGGTGCATGCTGCCACGAGCAGTTTCCGACAAGCTCCCCCTGCTTCTTACAGCAACTAGTCTCATCCTCTGACTCCCCCCTCTGAACTGTCCCCTGTTCATCTTGTCTATTGGGAACCCATGTGACATCCATGGCAGTATCATTATCCTCCAACTTCGCTTGTATCAGACACCTCCCAAAACTGCACCAACCGGTACTTCATCATCCTCCAATCTTACATCCATAGTGACGCCTAACTAGAATATGAGGTGGTGTAACATCCTCCGCGCCTTCATCTTGTAATAGTAATGGTTTTGAATTGGTTCATTCCCCACAAACGTGTGAATAACTCCTCCAACAGCTCAAGTGGAGCTAGTAGTGGTGGTGGCTGCCGGTTAAGTGGTGTGCCTACATCAGAGCAGGAGGAGGAAGATATGTCACGATTCAATGCGGAAGATGAGGTGTTCTGTGTTATGAAATCAACTGTCTGCAGAATCTTGGTGTTTGAGGGTATGTGGTTTCAGAACACTATTTTGGTTTGAGGGCCACACGAAATCACGTCAGCACGAACTTGGAACAGACCTGCTGGGTGGCCTGCCTCTGCCGTGTCTGTATCACTGGGCTGTGTACTTTAACACATACAGAGCGATATCCTATAGCACTTTTTTAACTGGCAACTCGCCTGCTGTTTAAGTCCATGGAGCCCCCTGCAAATAGCAGATTCGCACATTTTTGCAGAAACCCACTTCTGAAATTTGCGAACCGATAAAGTCCTTCTCCTTTCCTGTATGCTGAGCCTACCATAGATCTAAGAAAGGGAAAAAAAAAAACCTAAGTTTAGAAGACCGTCTTCCAGATTGCTGTTTGGTAGTAATAAAATCTAGATCTCTGAGAGATAAATTTATACCTGAGCAACACCAGGTCATCAGAATGATAGAAAAAGTGGGCAGAACCAACACCACACAATGACCAAGTTTGAACTTTTTTGGGTCCTCGGCATCAATTTGTATTTTCCCATTGAAATGAAACAAATGTCTGGTTGTGTCTCAACCCCTTTTCTGAATTTGAACCGCAGTCACTCAATGACCAACTGTACCAGGTTTGAGGCTTGTGCCATTAACAGTGCAAGAATGGCAGCAATTTAAAGATTTCCTTTAACCACTTCACCACTGAGGGGTTTTACCCCCTGACCACCAGAGCAATTTTCACCTTTCAGCGCTCCTTCCATTCATTCGTCTATAACTTTATCATTACTTATCGCAATGAAATGAACTATATCTTGTTTTTTCCGCCACCAATTAGGCTTTCTTTAGGTGGGACATTATGCCAAGAATTATTTTTTTCTAAATGTGTTTTAATGGGAAAATAGGAAAAATGTGGGGAAAAAAAAAATTATTTTTCAGTTTTCGGCCATTATAGTTTTTAAATAATGCATGCTACTGTAATTAAAACCCATGAAATTTATGTGCCCTTTTGTCCCGGTTATAAAACCGTTTAAATTATGTCCCTATCACAATGTTTGGCGCCAATATTTCATTTGGAAATAAAGGTGCATTTTTTTCAGTTTTGCGTCCATCCCTAATTACAAGCCCATAGTTTATAAAGTAACAGTGTTATACCCTCTTGACTTAAATATTTAAAAAGTTCAGTCCCTAAGGTAACTAATTATGTATTTTTTTTAATTGTAAATTTTTGAATTTTTTTTTAATTACAAAAAAAAAAAAAAATGGGGAGTGTGGGAGGTAATGAGTTAATTTTTTGTGTAAAAGTCATTTATTTGTATGTGAAAAATGTGTAGGGTGTAGTTTACTATTTGGCCACAAGATGGCCACAGTAACTTTTTGCTTTATTGCGACCTCCAAGCCTCCTTCCGGAAGCTTGGAGGAAGAATAAGGAGGCTGGACACGTGAGTTTCTTCTCACAATGATCGCGCTGCCCATAGGAGAGCAGCGGGTCATTGTGGGGCTTAGATCAACGAACGGGAATGGATTTTTCCCGTTCAATGATCTCCGGGCGAGCGGGCGGCGGCGGTTTTACTAGCGGCGGGCGGCGTGTTTACGAGCGGGAGCGCGGACAGCGTCGGGAACGCGGAAAGTACGTGTTTCTCCGTCCCTGGTTTTTAAAGGATGGAAAAAGGGGCGGAGAAATACGTACGCGCGGGGGTAAAGTGGTTAATTGGTGAATTTTGATTGGCCTTTGTAGGCTTCACCCACTCTTCTGATTAATCTGAGTCACAAACCATGAAGTTTGAGAACCCCTACCTAACAGTGTAAGAATGGCTGCCGTTTACACTTTTGTCTACACCCACTTTTTGTAACGTTGACAGTCACTCAATGAGCAAGTTTATAAGCTTTCAGGTTCCTGGCATCAAAATTGTGTGAATCTTTATCCAGCAAAGAAATCTGATTGTGGCTCAGCCCCCTTAATTTGACCCCCAAACAACCAGTCACTTAATGGCCGACTGTAGCAGTTTTGAAGCCTCTGCCAATAACAGTGGAAGAATGGCAGTAGTTAAAATTCACCTATTGATTTTTAAAGGGAATATTTAACTTTGCTCCCAGTCCCCACTTAATCCCAGTCACACAGTGGCCAACTGTCAAGTTCGAGAACCCTGGCAGAAAGGCTGTAGTTTATATTTTCTATGTTAAAAAGAAGAAAAATTTGGCTCTGCCCACTTTTTCTGACCTAGTCACTCACTGACCAAGTTCATGAGTTTTGGGGTCCTTGGCACTTAGCCAGATTTGTTTAACTTCAATGGTAAAATGCAGTTTGTGGCCCACCACCTTTTCAGAATTGTAACCCCAGTAACTTAATGACTGACTGCAAGTTTGCAGCCTCTGCCATAAACTGTAATGGCAGCAGTTTAAATATTCCACTTGAAAATAAGTGAATTTTGATTGGCCTTTGTAGGCTCCACCCACTTTCCTGAATATTAATCCCAGTCGCCCAGTGAGCCAAGTTTGCAGCCATTCTTGGCCAGTAAATCGCAGGGTTTTCAGTTTACATTTTCCTATTAAAAATGGCTGAAATTTGATTGGCAGTTTTATACTCCACCCACTTTTCCTGAATGTTTTCGGTCAGTGACCAACTGTGCCAAGTTTGGGGACCCTGGCTTGATCACCATAAGAATAGCAGCCTTTTAGGCCTCTTTTCCATGGACTGTTAATAGGCAGTGAAATGCCTCTCACAACTACTCACTGCTGCCTGTTAACCATTTGCTAAGTACACTGTTCAACAGTCAGTGGAAAACAGGCCTTAGATTTTCACCCATGCATGTCAATGGAAAAAAGATGTGATTGGCTGTAGCTGCCCCCCCCCCCCAGGTGTGCCGAGGGGGGGGGGGGGGTCCAGAACCTATCATCCCATATTCCCAGTTAGTAAGGTATCTGTATAACAAGTTTCCTTGAAATCGGTTAATAAGCCACTCCATTCCTAAAGCTAGTATGTTTTCATAATTTTGGTCCAGACTGCATAATTTGCATAATTTTCATACCACATACTGTTGCTACTAGTATGTCACTGTAGATGCAGGCTGCAGAACTGATGATTACTTTTTGATAGAGATGGCTCGAACCTCCGATTTTAGGTTTGAAAGTTCGGTTCGTGCGAACTTTCGCGAACCGCAATAGACTTCAATGGGGAGGTGAACTTACAAATTTTCAAAATTCTGCTGGTTAGAAAAGTAATGGAGAAGATATTTCAACTGGTCTAATACCTGGAGGAAGACATGGTTGAGTGGAATACACATCAAAAGTACCAGGAAAAAAAATCTGGATTTGACACCAAGCAGTTTATTTTATTTTTTTAGTAGGTCAGAAATCTCATTAAAAACAAAAGTTTGCTTTCCTAAAACAGAAAGCATTTGCGATAATTCAGGTTGGAGTGAGCTCGAGATGTCTCATTGAATGTTCAATTGCAGGCCTACACGGCTTTACAACATCAAGTAGTGTAAGGAGGGTCTTGTCTTTCAGGGAATCGTAGGATTTCAAAAGCCAGCTTACATACCTTGGCTGGAAATTGAACCCAGGTCTGAGTGCTTGGTAGGTAGCTCTCCACCACTATACCAACACTACATGCTGAAGCCAGCCTAGCATGTACCATTATGATGTATCCAGGAGAAAAATTAGCTTGCTTAAGGATTTGTAGATGTCAAAAGCCAACTCGCATTGGCCAGGAATCGAACCCAGCCCTCCCGCTCTGTAGGCTGCTATCCTAACCATTATACCACCAACACAACACACTACAATGCTAAATGCTGAAGCCAGCCTAGCATGTGCCATTGTGATATACCCAAGAGAAAAATGAGCTCTCTAGGACTTGATGGTTTTAAGCTGAAAATTCAGTTCAATGGCAATGGATACCGGCAGAATTTCACAGGCAATTTTGGATTTCCGCCGGATTGAAAAAGCAATTCCATTCCGACCAAAGGGAATGGAATGATTTCCGGCCAAAATTGCGGAAAATACAATTCCGCGGAAAGCGGTGACCATCCCTACTAGAGCGATGAATCTACATGGCTATCTGGGGTTCTCTTCGGACAACTGTTGAACACAAAAAGCAAGGCCATGCCTGAGTGGGCTTGAACCACTAACCTTGTAGTTAAAAGTAGTGTTGGGCAAACAGTGTTCGCCACTGTTCGGGTTCTGCAGAACATCACCCTGTTCGGGTGATGTTCGAGTTCGGCCGAACACCTGATGGTGTTCGGCCAAACCGTTCGGCCACATGGCCGAACTAAGAGCGCATGGCCGAACGTTCCCTGAATGTTCGGCTAGCGCTGTGATTAGCCGAACGGGTCACGTGGTTCGGACCCGAACGCGCTCTGATTGGCCGAACTGTCACGTGGTTCGGGTAAATACCCGAACCACGTCATATCTCCGCCATTTGTCTGTGGGTTTAGCTTTGGGTAGGCAGGCAGGGTAGTTCGCGCTCCAGCCACGCTAGCCAGGGTCCCCCCAGTCATTGTCGCTGCTGGGAATAGTAGTACACCGCTCGCTCAGCCACACTATATAGGATTCTGTTTACTGCCATTCTGTGTCTGCTGTGAATAGTAGTACACCGCTCACCCGCCACTGTATAGCATTGTGCTCTGTGTCGCTGCTGGGAATAGTGGTACACCGCTCACCCACCACTGTATAGCATTTCTGTACTGCCACTGTACTGCTGCCAGTCAGCGTGTACTTTAAGGATAAGTGAAATGGGGAAGAAATCCGGTGAAAGAGGGAGGGGCAAGGGAAGAGGTGTTTCCCCTGACGGTTCACGTACAGGCCACAGGGGAGCACCCAAGAAAACCCACTCAATACCGCCCATGTTGTCCAGGACAACAACCCTCACAAATCCAAAAGAACAGGACCAGATAATTAATTGGATGACCTCTCATGCGTCCAGCAGTGGGTTAAGCAGCACCAGCACATCACGCACGAGGTCCGAGTCCTCAGCCAGTTACAAGGAGCCAGTGGGCACAAAGCTGACACAACCGGCAGCGACACCACGCACACAACTGCCAGATAACCAGTCCGATGAATTACCTCAGGACACAATGGGGTATTCGCAGGAGCTATTCCCAGCCCAACAAACTTCCACCTTTCAAAGGTCAATGGAGGAACAGCCAGAAATGTTGTGCCCGGATTCACAACCATTAACTGTGGGAAATGCACTGCGCACTGAAATACAAGGCGACGAGTCCGAGGAGGACTCGGAAACCCAAATCCCAGAGCAAGTTGGGCAGGAGGGGTTGCAATTGCAGGAGGTCGGCCGACAAGATCTGGAAGACGACGTTGGAGTGAGCTGCGCAGAGGTTGTTCTGGGGAGCTCTACTCCACGGCGGCGGCCCCCCACAATGACATATGACGAGTTTCAGGAGATGGAAGAGGAGGGTATGGACAATGTGGACAGAGACCCAGATTTTGTTTGTGAACGAGAACATCGCCGTCGTAGCAGCAGCACAGATGAGTCTGTAGAAAAACCCACTGCTGCACGAGTTCGCCTTGTGTCACAAGGTAGGCGGCGCGCAATTTCAGGCACCACAAGCGTGGAAGTTCAAGTGAGAGGCAAAAGGGGCGCAAACAGAAATCGCCAGCAAGGCAGGTGCTCCAAAGTCTGGGCTTTCTTTGAAGACTGCACTGAGGATGGTACTATGGCGATTTGCAAGGTGTGCAAGACCCGCCTGAGCAGGGGGAAAAGTATTAACAACCTCTCCACCACCAGCATGAGCCGCCACATGCTATCCAAACATCCCACTCTGTGGGCAAACGCGGCAGGACAGGGTACCAGCAACACTGCCTCCCTTGGGGTCACCGGACTCACCATCAGACCCGCCTCAGCAGCAGCAGTAGCCCAGCCATTGCGTGGTTCACAACATTCACAAACCTCAGACACTGACACTGTCACTTTCCGGAGTAGTGCTCTTGAGGTCTCCCAGCGTTCATCAAACACAACAACCAACAGCCCTTCAGTGTGCAGCCCTACGATTCAGTTGTCTGTCTCGGAGATGTTTGATCGCAAGAGGAAATTGCCAGCAAATGACCCCCGGGCCGTGGCAGTAACAGCCAGCATAGCCAAGCTTCTGGCCTGCGAAATGCTGCCATATCGAGTGGTGGAGACAAACCGCTTCAAGGGCATGATGTCAGTGGCCATCCCACGTTACGTGGTTCCCAGCCGCTACCACTTTGCGCGCTCTGCAGTGCCTGAGTTGCATGAGCACGTGGTCAGCAAAATAACCCGAAGCTTGAAGAATGCCGTTGCCTGCAAGGTTCACCTCACCGACACCTGGACGAGTGCGTTCGGCCAGGGTCGATACATCTCCCTTACCGCGCACTGGATGAACCTTGTGGAGCCTGGCAGCGATTCCTCACCTGCTACGGCGCGGGTGTTGCCCACGCCGCAAAAACAGCTGCACCGCCGTCCCTCCCACTGGATAACAGCAGCACCTACCTCTCTGACTCCTTCTCCTCCAACGCATCTCAAAGCTGTACCTCATCCGGAAACGCTAACCCAGCAGCAGTAGGATCGTGGAAGCAGTGCAGCACAGCTGTTGGCATGCGTCAGCAAGCGTTGCTGAAGCTGATCTGCCTTGGGGATAAGCAGCACACAGGGGAGGAAATTTGGAGGGGAATAAAGGAACAGACGGATTTGTGGCTGGCACCGCTGGACCTGAAACCGGGCATGGTTGTGTGTGATAATGGGAGTAATCTCATTCGCGCTGTAAGGTTGGCTAAGCTGACACACATCCCTTGCCTGGCGCACGTGATGAACCTAGTAGTTCAGCGGTTCCTAAGGACATACCCAGGCGTGGCCGATCTTCTGTTGAAGGTGCGACGAGTGGCCAAACATTGTAGAAATTCCAGTACTGCTTCGGGGGCACTCGCCAAGATGCAGGAGCGCTTCAATCTCCCCCACCATCGCTTGCTGTGTGATGCCCCTACACGCTGGAATTCTACGCTGCACATGCTAGCCCGCTTTTGCGAGCAGAAGAGTGCAGTGGTCCAGTACATGACGGCGCAATACCGAGGCGCATCCGGACAGCTGCCAAGCTTCTGTGGATCCGATTGGGCCAACATGTTGGACCTCTGCCAAGTCCTCCAAAATTTTGAGCAATCCACATTGCTTGTGAGCAGTGACAACTCTTCAGTCAGCATTACCATACCACTGCTGTGTTTACTGAAGAGGTCAATGTTGAAAATCAAGGAAACGGCTGTCATGATGCAACTGGGGGAATCTGAAGGAGAAAACTATCAGCGTGATGGTACCAACATCAGGCCATCCGCATCAGGAAACGCTGGCCCCAGCAGCTATGACGAAGAAGAGGAGGAGGAACAGCTGGAGTTGGAGCAGGAATTTCCTGCCCCCACTGACGAGGGCCAGAGCGGTGCACGTTGGACTTCGACAATTCAGCGCGAATGGTCAGCAGAAGCAGACCAGGAAGAAGGACGACTATGATGCATCACAACAACTATCACAACGCTCACAAGAGGATGATGATTCTGGCAGGACTCTGGCACACATGGCTCAATTCATGCTAGACTGCATTGAACGCGACCCACGCATTGTGCGCATTCTGGACAACACCAATTACTGGGTTTATACCCTTCTGGATCCACGGTACAAACGCAATGTTCCAAAACTGCTTGAAGAAAGTCAGACAGGTCAAAATGGAAGAATACCAGCAGGCCCTTGTGAAGACTTTAGAGAGGAGATTGACATCCTCCCCCCTCCTCTAGCCAGTTGTACGCCGACAGACTGACTTCCGCAAACCCAGGACGACCAGGAGGGCAGCAAACAACACAAGCCGCAGCTAGTGCCCAAAAGGGAATGGTATCGGCAGTGTCCTTGGAGTGGGAAAATTTTCTGACACCCATGCAGCAGCAGCCCACAGAACCGCAAGCGTGCAGATCCACCTCCAACACCGATCGCCTGGAGAAGATGGTCAAGGACTACATGTCAGATGGCGTAGCTGTGTTGAACAATCCATCTGCACCCTTCAACTATTGGGTATCGAAGCTAGACACCTGGCACGAACTGGCAATGTACGCAATAGAGGTGCTGGCTTGCCCGGCAGCCAGCGTTATGTCGGAACGCTGTTTCAGTGCTGCCGGAGGCATCGTCACAGATCGGCGTATCCGCCTCTCCACAGAAAATGCAGACCGTCTGACTCAAATTAAAATGAATCAATCCTGGATTGGAAACGACTACGCAACACTCCTGGACCCCAACCAAGTAACATGAACAATGACCATCTGTGATGGGTTAGCGTTTCCGGTCCCTGTTAATTGAACCTCTCATCTTTATTACATTTATGACTGCATGGCGGCAAAAAGCATTGCTATCCGCACGCTTCTTGTCCTCATGCAAGGCCTGGGTTGTGTCTCAAAGCGTGGCCTTCTCCTCCTGCGCCGCCCTCCTCCTGTTCCATCACGTGTGCTGCTGCTGGGTTAGCGTTACCGGTCCCTTTTCCTGGAACCTCTTCTCTGTATTACATTATGACTGCATGCCGACAAAAAGCATGTTACCTGTGCAAAGAAACATGACATTTTCCGCATTTAAAGGACAGTTTTTCCTTTGAAACTTTACAACTATAAGCTCTTTTTCAAATATTTTTTTTCCTCTTGTACCCACTCCCAAGGTGCACATACCCTGCAAATTTGGGGTATGTAGCATGTAAGGAAGCTTTTAAAAGCACGAAAGTTCGGGTCCCCATTGACTTCCATTATGTTCGGAGTTCGGCGCGAACACCCGAACATCGCAGCGATGTTCGGCGAACGTTCGCGAACCCGAACATCTAGGTGTTCGCACAACACTAGTTAACAGCCAAACTCGCTAACCAATTGTGCCACAGACTGTGTACCAGACTGTGCACGCAGTTGCTGATGAATGATTTTATGGGGATGTATGTGTCTTTTGGAGGGAGGAAGTAAGTCTGTTCCAAGAAGTTTCAGCATGTAGTGTTGGTGGTATAATGGTGTGGATAGCCGCCTACAGAGTGGTAGGCCTGGGTTGATTCCTGGCCAATGTGAGTTAGCTTTTGAAATCCTACAAATGCCTAAGCAACCTCATTTTTCTCTTGGATATATCATAATGGAACATGCTAGACTGGCTTCAGCATGTAGTGTTGGTGGTATAGTGGTGAAGAGAGCTACCTATCTAGCATTCAGACCTGGGTTCAATTCCCGGCCAAGGTATGTAAGCTGGCTTTTGAAATCCTACAATTCCCTGGAAGAAGAGAGGGAGGGAGCAATATAAGAAATAACCATCAGCCAGGAGCAAGCTAACAAGCCTACAAGAGCCTAACTAAGCTTTCCCTAGTAGTCTGTCAGCAGCTGTCCCTTAACTAATTACTGTAGGCAGACGAGTGAGTAAAACGGCAGGAGAACCTTGCCTTTATAAGGGGGGGGGGGGGGGGTGTAGTCTGATTGGCGACAATTTGCCTGCTGACTGTGCTGTAGAGGGTCAGTTGTGCTCAATGGAGCATTATGGGGGCGAGTCGAACTTCCGCAAAAGTCCGCCTTCGCCGGCGAACGCGAACCACCTAAAGTTCGCCTGGAACCGTTCGCGGGCGAACCGTTCAGGCCATCTCTACTTTTTGACAATCCCTTTGGTGTTTTTTTTTTTTTTTTTTTGAGTATGTAATTTTGTAGATTTTGAAAATTGTTCAAGTTATTAAATGCAAGGAATTTAGTATTAGCATAATTAACATCAAGCAGTTTAGCTATTTTTCAGCTGTGCTATTTTTCTTTGATGTCCCAGCATCACCTAAAGTTATTACATATCTGGTCTAGGCTAGGTCTGAGCCAAAATCAAAACTTTAATCTTTGGTGTTTAAAAAAAGCAAAACAAAAAACTAGTGGTTTTTCTTGCAGTATTAATCTATACTGTGTTTTTTTTTTTTTCTCTAAAGAGAATCTGTATTGTTAAAATCGCACAAAAGTAAACATACCAGTGCGTTAGGGGACATCTCCTATTACCCTCTGTCACAATTTCGCTGCTCCCCGCCGCATTAAAAGTGGTTAAAAAAAGTTTTAAAGTTTGTTTATAAACAAACAAAATGGCCACCAAAACAGGAAGTAGGTTGATGTACAGTATGTCCACACATAGAAAATACATTCATACACAAGCAGGCTGTATACAGCCTTTTTGAATCTCAAGAGATCATTTGTGTGTTTCTTTCCCCCTGCAGCTATCTTCCACTGAAGTGTCAGGCTGTTTCTTCCTGCAGAGTGCAGACAGCTCTGCCTGTATGTAATTCCTTAGTATGTGAAAGCCCAGCCAGCTCAGAGGAGGATTTATCCAGCTTGTAAAAGATAATAGAGCAGAGAGAAGCTGCACTAATCTAAATAACATACAGCAGTGTGCAGAGAGGGGCCTGGAGGGGGGAGATGCATCACAGAAACACAACACTGAAGAACTTGGCAGCCTTCCAGACACAGGCTGACAAGTCTGACAAGAGAGAGATAAGTTGATTGATTACAGAGATGGTGATAGTAGAACGTGCTGCAGTAAGCCAGAACACATTAGAATAGCTTTTGGAACTTGTAGGATGATAAATAGGATGCAATTTTTGTTACGGAGTCTCTTTAAGATTAGCTGTTTTTAATGTTTGTCCTACACTATACCAAGCAACAATACCACAGTGTGGATTGGAAGTGTTATAGCAGTATGAAAGTGGTATTAACCATTAAGAGAAAATGCTTATTGGTAATAGTGAACGTGTGTGTGTGTGTGTGTGTGTGTGTGTTCGTCTAGCAAGGTATATTTTATACAGGATCAAAATGAAGTAAATTTTGGTGATACATTGAATAGTCACTATAGTGATGTCTTTTATTTTTCTCACTTCCTGCAGGTGATATTACAGATCTTTTTGAGCCAAGAGACATTGTTTCGGTCTTGTGATATTCTGGACTGTAACTGGTGTATAAAAGACCCAAGATCTGCTATGCTAACTGATTCTCCTATAGGACCTATAATTAGTGATGTAGCGAACATTGAATTTTCTGTTCCCGAACAGCTTTGCAAATTTTCAGTTTGCGAACCCGAGCTCCATAGACTTCTATGGCAGGTCGACTGGCCGCCCGACTTAAATGGTTAATAGCCCCTTTACATGCAAGAAATGCCAAATTTTTTTTTTTTTACATTTAAATGCTGTAAATGACAGTTAATGTAGCTAACCTAATGCTAGTGTAAATTTACATTTTAGCAAGAGCACTTTTTTTTAACTTTCCCATAAAGTTTAACCTGCAGTCTCAAAACCCCTTCGGGCCCGTTTCCACTAGAGCGAATCCGCATGCGTTGTCTGCATGCGGATTCGCATAACCAATACAAGTGGATGAGACTGTTTCCACTTGTCAGTTTTTCTGTGCAGGATTTTTCTGCACGGTAGGGCCTGCAGAATTCGCCTGCGTGTGGTATGCAGGCGATTTGCAGGCAATGTATTTAATAGGGGAAATCGCACATGCGTTTTTTTGCTGCGATTTCACGTGCGAATTCGCACTAAAACTAATGTACATTGAGCCAGGCAGTGACATGGTTAAAATCGCTGATAGCCTGCCTATGCGAAATCGCATGCGAAATCGCGGCAAAAATCGCATGCGGAATCGCATCCGCATGCGATTGTCAGCGGTGGAATCCCAGCGATTCGCACCGCACTAGTGGAAACAGGCCCTTAAAGTGGATCCGAGGAACTTTTACACATTGCATAATTGTGTTCCTTTTTCCTATTGTTCATAGGGCATTCCTCAAGCCAAATACTTTTTGTTTGTTTTAATACTCTAATTCCCTAGAAACTAAATAAGCCACGCCCACAGGTTCAGAGAGCCAAGGCAGTAGGAAGGGCTCATGGGAGCTCAGTCTGGGCAGGAGGAGGGGGAGGTGTTCCTAGCCATTGATTGAGGAGAGGGGATTAGGCTGATGGCTCAAGATGCAGATAAGCCTGCCTCTGTGTAATGTTTACAAACAACATGGCTGCTGTCCTTGTATCACAGGAAGAAATAATCATATTCTATTTAAACTGTTTGCAGCTAGCTGTGCTGTGTAAACCATCTAAACTTTAGAGAAGATATATAGACAAGTCACTTGTTATAGATAGATTTTCATCTCTGATCCGCTTTAAGGACCAGGCCCTTTTTTTTTTTTTTTTTTTTTTTTTTTTTTTTTTTTTTTTTTTTCCTCCATTCAGACCACTGCAGCTTTAGAGTCTGAAGCGAGAATAAATCTCACTTCAGACCTCATAAATAGCAGGGGCATGTGTGCCCCTGCTAAACCGCCGTTATCCCGCGGCTTAACGGCGGTCCCTTCACCCCCAAATCCCCTCGGTACAGCGGGGGAGCGCTTCCTGGTTGGGGCAGGGCTAACCGCCGCAGCCCTGCCCCACGCGCGTCTGTCAGCGCGTATCTCCGCCTCTTCCCGCCCCTCTCAGTCTTCCTTCACTGAGAGGGGCGGGGGAGAGGCGGCGATGCGCCGCTGATAGACGCGACTGGAGACAGGGCTGCGGCAGTTAGCCCTGCCTCCAGGAACGACCAAGTCGTGCAGGGGGGGATTTGGGGGTAAGGGACCCCCGTATAGCGGCGGTTTAGCAGGGGCACGTGAGCTCTGAAGCGAGATTTATTCTCGCTTCAGTCTCTAACTATTCTGTCATACAACCTACCACCTAAATGACTTTTACTACCTCTTCTTGTCACTAATACAGCTTTCTTTTGGTGCTATTTGATTGCTGCTGTGATTTTTAGTTTTTATTATATTCATCAAAAAACATGACTTGTCAATGGTTTTTTTTTTTTTTTTTTTACTTTCTGTGCTGACATTTTTCAAATAAAGTCAAATTTCTGTATAAATTGTTGTCCAAATGTATTGTGCTACATGTCTTGCAATAAAAAATAAAAAAATCCAATAAGTATTTATTAGTATGGGTAAAAGTTATAGTATTTACAAACTATGGTGCAAAAAGTGAATTTTCCTATTTTGAAGCGCATCTGACTTTTCTGAGCACCTGTCATGTTTCATGAGGTGATAAAATTCCAGGATAGTATAAATGCCCCCCAAATGACCCCATTTTGGAAAGAAGACATCCCAAAGTATTCACGAAGAGGCATGGTGAGTTCATAGAATTTATTTTTTGTCACAAGTTAGCGGAAAATGACACTTTGTGACAAAAAAAATTAAAGTTTCCATTTCTGCAAACTTGTGACAAAAAATGAAATCTGCCATGGACTCACCATGCCCCTCTGAATACTTTGGGGTATCTACTTTCGAAAATAGGGATGTGTGGGGTGTTTACTGTCCTGGCAATAAAGCCTAAAGGTGCTTAAAGGACTTTGGGCCCCTTAGCGCACCTAGGCTGCAAAAGTGTCACGTGGTATCGCTGTACTCAGGAGAAGTAGTATAATGTGTTTTGGGGTGTATTTTTACACATACCCATGCTGGGTGGGAGAAATATCTCTAAATGACAATTTTTTTTTTAGATTGTGTGCAAAAAAAGAGAAAATCTAAAAAAAAAAAAATCTAAATTGTCACAATCTAAAAATTGTCATTTAGAGATTTCTCCCACCCAGCATGGGTATGTGTAAAAATACACCTCAAAACACATACTACTTCTCCTGAGTACAGCGATACCACGTGTGACACTTTTGCAGCCAAGGTGTGCTAAGGGGCCCAAAGTCCTATGAGTACCTTTAGAAACCAAATGCCTAAAAATGACCTGTGAAATCCTAGACTACTCATGGTTTAGGGCCCCTAAAATATGGCTGATGGTGTAATGGTTAAGGGCTCTGCCTCTGACACAGGAGACCAGGGTTCGAATCTCGGCTCTGCCTGTTCAGTAAGCCAGCACTAATTCAGTAGGAGACCTTTGGCAAGTCTCCCTTACACTGCTACTGCCAATAGAGCGCGCCCTAGTGGCTGCTGCTCTGCTCTGGCGCTTTGAGTCCGCAAGGAGGAAAGCGCAATATAAATGTTTGTCTTAAAATGCCAGGGCAGTATAGGAACCCCACAAGTGACCCAATTTTAGAAAGACACCACAAGGTATTCTGTTACGTGTATATGTTCATAGATTTTATTTTGTCACAAGTTAGTGGAAAAATGACACTATTCATGCAAACCTGTGACAAAAAAAATCTGTCATTTTTCCACTAACTTGTGACAAAATAAATCTATGAACATATCCTACACCTAACTGAATAACTTGGCTTGTCTTTCTAAAATGGGGTCACTTGTGGGGTTCCTATACTGCCCTGGCATTTTAGGGGCCAAAAACCGTGAGGAGTAGTCTGGAAACCAAATTCCTCAAAATGACCAGGGGTATAAGCATCTGCAAATTTCGATGACCGGTGGTCTGAGGGGACGAATTTTTTTTTTTTTTTTTTTTTTTTTTTTTTTTTTTTTTGGAACCGGTCATAAGCAGGGTGGCCTTAGATGACAGGTTGTATTGGCACTGAAGTGCAGGATTTCTCTGCCAGTGCCAGGTCACGATTTGAGAACATGGGCATGTGATGTATTGGGTGCATAGATTAATAAGACCGCAATACATTCTTTTTGACTAGACCCATCTTAAGCAGAAGGCCCCAAAAAGTTACGTTCGGAAACCTTGGAGTGGTTTCCACCAAAGGCTGGGCATAGTAGCTTTCTTGGATTGGCGGTTGCGTATTGTGTGGCATAACTGTTGGTCTCAGCCACAATTAAGTTGTAAAGACCAGCAGAATATTCTCACTGCGGTGAGGCGGGTGAGGTTATGGCTGGGTGTTCAGAAGCCCGCAGGGGGCAGATTTGGGCCTGATCTGATGGTTAGGAGTGCTAGGGGGTGACAGGAGGTGATTGATGGGTGTCTTAGGGGGTGATTAGAGGGGGAATAGATGCAATCAATGCACTGGCGAGGTGATCGGGGGGGTTTGAGGGTGTAGGTGGGTGTTTGGGAGCCCACAAGGGGCAGATTAGGATCTGATGGGTAGCAGTGACTGGGTGATTGACGTTGCGGTTGGGCAGAGCCTAATGCCGGCGGATGCGCATGCATCTATGCGCGCGATCCCCAGCTTTTCAGTGCCCAAGGAGCTGACGCCGATGGTCATTAGGCGGTCCTGGGTGTGCCACTTTGCCGACACTCATAGGTAGTGGGCGGTCGGCAAGTGGTTAAAAGGAAAAGATGCCAGGGATCCTTATACAGCAATATTGCGGCTATATAGTGATCCCTGGCCAAAGCGTTGCGGCTCTGGAGAGGTTTCAGGAAACCCCATCAAATCCATTGCACTTTCTTTTGATATATGTAAATTTACTCTACCATTAGGTTTGCTACATTATCTGTCATTTTACCGTATTTAAAATGCATACTTAAAAAAAAAAGAATTCATAGGAAATGTTTAACGCAGAAATTGAATTCTGATTCCCCCTTTCCCCCCCCCCCCCCAAAAAAAAAGTGTGATCCAGCAGTAGAGATGATCAGAAATGCCCATTTCTGATTCCATCTTTCAGGTTTCAGCTTTCCAATTTTTTTTTATTTATATTTTTTTTTTTGTTTTGTTTTTTTTTTGCCATCCGAGAATGGAGGAAAGTGGAAATTGGCATATCAGAAACAAGTCTTGTGATTGCTCTAACATTTTACATTTTGCAGAAAACAGGAGCATTTGACCAATCAGCATGCAGTAGAGTTCTGTGATTGGGCTAAAACCACTAAGTTGTAAATTGGATTTTTATAGAATTCTGCATTTCTGATCAGAAAATGGAACAGATTTCCAGTTGGAGATTTTATTTCTGCGGAATCCAAATGAGCACCCTTATTTAGCATCCAGCTCAACCCACCTGTGAGTGCATACTCACCAGAAGCCACTCTGCCATAGGAGACTAATCCCCCCCCCCCCCACATAATAGGGGTGTTACTAGCCTCTAAGCTGCTCATGTGTTTGTCACCTCCACAAACTTTCGCTGAAGGGCTGTAATACCCAATCACTGCATGCAGTGGCGTAGCTAAGGAGCTGGGGGCCCCAATGCAAGTTTTACAATGGGGCCCCCCAAGCACTCTATACATAACAATTGATACGGCGCACCAAAACCTGCCAATGGCAACTACAGTGTCAGAGGTGCAAGAAGGGGATGGGGAACAGCTTGTTAATGATTACCACTATTCAAAGTATCTATAGAAGTAATTATTATGAACACAGGACCAAGAGAGCTAATACTGTAGTTGAGGGAGGGCCCTTCGGGGCCCCTCTGGCCTAAGGGCCCCGATGCGGTCGCTACCTCTGCAACCCCTATTGCTACGCCCCTGACTGCATGCAACAGTGATCACTGGAGGTGTTTTTATTTCACACCATGGACAACCTGAGTTATGTGGAATTTAAAGGGAACCCGTGGTGAAAGGGATAAGGAGGCTGCCATTTTTTTCCTTTTAAATACTACCAGTTGCCTGGCAGCCCCCCTGATCCTGCATTTAATACTTTTAACCACAGACCCTGAACAAACATGCAGCAGATCAGGTACTCTGGCTCAGCCTTTACTGGATTAGCCACATGCTTGTTCCAGGGTTTTGACTTTTAAACTATACCTGTTGATCTTAGGGTGTAAGTAGTGTTTAAGGTATGGACAGAAACTTCTGTTCAAAAAAAACATGCTGTGAACAGTAAACATGCACACATATCAATACACTCCTGCAGAGCTGGGACAAGGTCCTCCAGCACCCAAGGCTGAGACACCAAAGTGCGCCCCTCCATCCCTCCCACCCCAGCTGTCACACGCTGATTGCTATTAGGCTAAGAGGGCCACAGGGCCCACAACCTCCCCAACACCTTAATGTCTAGTTATCTGGCTTACAGTCACTGCTATGTATCCCCTTTTCTTGTTTCTTTCTGTTTAATACACAATTAGGAATGACAGCTGAATGAATTGTGCACCCCCTTCTACACTGCGCCCTGAGGCTGGAGCCTCTCCAGCCTATGCCTCGGCCCGGCCCTGCTCTCCTGCACTGTATACTAGACCCTTGCTAGACACATTTTTGGCGAGTTACAGGAAAAAAATTTCAAAATAAATGTTATCACTGTTTGCACAGAAATCCTCGGAAAATTAAATGCCAGGGAGGTTAACGAAATAAATATGGCAGCCTCCATCTCACTCTGACCTCAGGTTCCCTTTAAGATATTGCATTTTGTCATCTCTTGTGGTATGGGGAGGGATGAGAGAAATGTGAATGTATATTATGCACCATTCATCCCACCTTAAGACAATTTACAAAATCGCAAGACAGTGAGTATAGACAATACTGTGCTTTATTTAAAATCAATACTTTAACCAGTTAGTGGTGCAGGGATGACATTACATTCAATTGTTTTGTAGCAAAAAAATAAGTGCAATAAACATCTTCAAACGTGTGTTCCTACTTTTTTTTTTTTTAAACCAATACAGGTTTCATATTTGCTTTTGTGCAATAGTAAGTTTACAGATTACAAGTTTCCAAGATACAATTTAGCTGCTCTGAAAGCTGCCATTACATTTCATTCATGACTAATTTTATATTAACATTTTTTAAGTGATTTTCTGAACTGTGTGCATGCTTGAAGCAGAGAGATCATTTTCCACACAGTTAGGAATGTAGCAACTGAGGAATGTAAACAAAAATGTTATCTCCTCTGGATATGGATCATAAGCTGAAAATTCTTTCTACTGAACAGTGCTGTGTTTAACTGTTTGAATGCTATTCTGCTACAACAATTTTGTGGCAGCAAGTTTAAGGCTGCAAGTAATCTTAACCTCTTGATGACCAGCTAACGCCGATTGGCGTAAACTAGTAGTCTGCGGGTTACCATGGAAATGGCCGCTCAATCGAGCGGCCTTTCCATGTCAGTTCACGGAGGGTGTCTCACGGCTCGCCGGCAAAATGTAAACAGGCAGGGAAGAAATCCCCGCTGTTTACATCATACGGCGCTGCTGCACAGCAGCGCCGTAAGGCAGATCGGCGATCCCCGGCCTCTGATTGGCCGGGGATTGTCGGCATATGATAGGCTGAAGCCTATCCTTCAATGCGCAGGATAGAAATCCGTCCTGCGCAGCTCACAGGGGGAGGGAGGGAGCGGGAGAGACGGCGGAGAACGGTTTTGAAGAGCCCCGCCTCCCGCTAAGCAAATGCAGCTGGCGGCGATCAGACCCCCCCCCCCCCCCAGCAAGACATCCCACTAGTGGGCAAAAAAGGGGGTAGTCTGATCGCCCTGCTGCACTCCTGATCGGTGCTACGGGCTGTAGAGCCTACGCAGCACTGATCACTGAAAAATCCCCTGGTCGGCAAGTGGTTAAAGAAAAGTTGACTTTCAAACCACTTTAAAAAAAAAAAAGTAGTCCAGGTAAAGCCTATTGCTCTAAAATATTGTACAGCAAATTGTAGATTTGGTATGACAGTACATTTTATTACAACAGGTATAATATTTTAATACTACATAAAGTGAAACCTTTTTAGGATCACAAAACCTTTCCAATCCTATTACATGTACAAAGAGGTATCTCTCAATTTTATGATCGCAGGAAATCCTGGCACTTTGCTAAAAAGTAAAACAAACTGAAGCTCTGGCTGCCTCTGACTCCCAAAGAATCACAACAGTAAAGTGACTGAGTTTTCTTTTCTGTGTTAAAAAAAATCACTAAATTTTTCAGACTTTGCCTTTAAAAAATGTTGCTTGCTCAGACCTTCTAAGATTAGAATACATGATGCTCAAACAGAATGCTAAAAACAGTAATTTTACATTCAATAAATAGTTCTCAGTCTAAAAAAATATACATAACGTCTTTACTGTGCATTAGATCTATTCAAAATTGAGTAGGAAATGTTTTTATATATGGTAGATCATCAGCAATTTTAGCAGGTTTACATACCTCTAATTTTCCTTTTGCCAAGCCAATATTGCAGAATAACTATATTAAAGTGCATTCTACAGATGAATTTAAATAAAAAATCTAAAGTGTCATCTTTGAACCAATGTTCTGTACAACAAACTTTCTTTGCTGTATACCAACTTTTATTAGAGTCTAGCTGTGCACCTATTTTTTTTTTTCCCCCACTATTTTTTGGACCACCATTTTACCCATGATCCTAGTGGAAGAAAAATGGTGCTCCCTCTGATAATGTCTAGCACACACGTATACAACAGATTTACAAGAGCTTCTTGGTAAAGAGTCCCGAATACTTCTGTGCACCAAACTAAGGGTGCATGTTTAAAAAAATGTAGTTGCCCTTTCTACCAACTGTGTCTAAAAAAGACATTAAGTGCAAAGCCAGGATCATTTTTTTGAAAGACTAATTTTTATATGTTCTCAGAATATAATACAAAAGTTTGCTCAGCATACTTTAAAAATGAATTGTAAGATATCAAAGCAAGAAAATGCCCAAAATTTTGATTTTCCTTTATTTTTTTTTTGGTACTTTGAGTTAAGTGCTAAAGAGTTGGCTTAGAGTAAAGTCTTGCTTTAGGATCGTCTCAGAAAGAGTTGGTAGCTACCAAACACAAAGATCCATAAGTGTTGCTTTCACAAGATAGTATGCCAGGAAGTGCTAACAGACAGGAAGGGTATGGCTGGCTGGAGGGTACCAAGTTAAAATTGGGGGATGACTTTCAAAACGGGGAATACATATGACATGCCACATCTACTAAGTGGATTGGTTGGGCCCAAGTGGACCATCAATGTGTGGTGGCCATGTTTTAAGCCTTTATCCTGACAATCATTTAATAGTGGATAAAAAGAATGTGGCCTGGAGAAGTTAACTCAGGACCACAAATGCATGTTTTAAAGTTCAATTTCAAGCTATAATTGTAGTATTAAACACGTAAAAATGTAAGGAATTGGCAACTGGGCTTATTTCTCAAAGATTAAATAAAAAAATTGGGAAAAACTAGATTATAAATAGGAATTGAGTGTCACCTGCTCGCTTTACTAACCAGTTTAACTTTAAAGGGATCCTGCAGGGAGAGGGATATGGAAGAAGCCATATTTTAACTACCTGATGCCAATTGGCGTGAATGAGGCGGCTCCCCTGGACTGCCTAACACCAATTTGTGTTAAGTCCTTGAGGAGGGGGGTGGGGATGAGAGATTGCTGATGTGTGTGCATCCCCACTTGAATGACTGAGCAGAGCTCCATCATTAGTCTGCAAGTTAGACAGCGAAACTGCTCAGCGAGTGATCGGCTCTCATAAGGTGATGTCTACTATGAATCAGTCGCTGTTATTGGCTGGCGGGGGAAGGGAGGGGTTTAGTAAAAATTAAAAAAAAAAGCTAAATTTAAAAATGAACATTAAAGCAGTGATCATAGCCCACTAACAGCAATCTCTGTTGGTGGGCAGAAAAGGGGGAGGGGGGAGGAATTCATTTGTGTGCTAATTTGTACAGCCCTGCAGCAAGCAAAGCTGCATTGGCCAGAATTGTAAAAAAATAGCTTTGTCACAAGGGAGGTTTAAGCCTACGGTCCTCAAGTGGTTAAAGGGGAACTTCAGCCTAAACAAACATACTGTCATCAAGTTACATTAGTTATGTTAATTAGAATAGATAGGTAATCTCTTACCCACCCTGTTTTAAAAGAACAGGCAAATGTTTGATTCATGGGGGCTGCCATCTTTGTCATGGGGGCAGCCATCTTTTTGGTTGAAAGGAGGTGACAAGGAGCAGGAGACACAGTTCCAACTGTCCTGTGTCCTGATAACCCCTCCCAGCTGCACACACTAGGCTTCAAATGTCAAATTCAAAATAAAAAAAATAAAAATATTGCACCAAAACAGCAGAACGAGAATATCAGAAATCCCATCATGCTTTGCACAGCATCAGGGGAAAAAAGCCCGGGCAGTTTTCTTCTGTGCAGCTAAAAATGAGGCTTGTATAAGAGAAACAAAGTTCTAATGCTGTGAAACTGTTAAAGAAATTCAAAGCCTTTTCAGTGCTGCTGAGTCGATTTTTAGTCCGGAGGTTCACTTTAAACCATTTAAATTGCCAGGCTGTACTGCTGAGACTGTCTGAGATACTTAGCAATGCCAAACATGATATCTGCATGTTAGGTCGAGCCAAGATTACCTGCAGGCTTCAGGTTAATGACAATAACAGCATAATGATTAGTAGACCTGCCGTGCCCCCCCCCCCCCTAAAAAAAAATATATAATTTTTTTAAAATGAATTACATGTTTTGAAAAAACACATTAAAAAAACATTGCAAAATAAATAAATGGAAAAGTGCTTTGTCTATAAATCCTTTGAAGTAACATGGCCAATTGGATTGGTAAACCCTTTATGGCTGTGGCATGGATTCTATATATTAGCTTAATATAAGCCACATGTCAAGGGATGCAAATATCTCATTTGAAATCCCTAGCAGCAGTCCAAGCAGCTTGAAGCATCAAAGCAAAGCACATCTTGAATTTACACGTTTACATTCCCAGGTTCTCTCATGAAGCAAGGTGATACATTTGCATCAGGCGCAGAGGTTTCAGGGGCAGCATTTGTGCACTGTGTGTACCTTCCTGAGGAGGAATGGCGTGGCTGAGTGTGCGCAGTTTGTTTGGCACAGACTCGCAACCAGCTAGTGTGCTGTTGAGTTGCAGCATGTCAAGTAAAAACATTAAACAAAGCAGACTAAATTGTTGAGTGCTGTGCGATCATTCCAAAGTTTGCCTCAGGCAGCAAAAAGTTTAGAACTAGCCCTGCACGTTCCTCTTCCGTATTCCCTCCGCCGGCTACTCCACATAGTTCTAGGAAGTGCACTGGAAGGTATACTAATAGCTTGGATGTCCACCGAAAGGCATTACATGTGGATAAAACTGATGGAAGATCTCATTCCTGGGAAATGCCTGAGGGAAGATCTCATTCCTGGGAAATGCCTGAGGGAAGATCTCATTCCTGGGAAATGCCGGATTATAAAGTGCTGGGATCTGAAGTCACTTGGCTGTTCCTGGAATCCTACCAGAATGCCATTTGTTCGCAATGCATTGGCATAACTATATTGCCCAAAGGGTGTCTTCCATTGTCATTGTTGTGGCTCAAGTGATGCTGTAATTGTTTTTCACGTCTGGCCCTCTGTCGTCTGTTACAGAACCAGACTTTGACCCTCTGTAGACACAAATGAAAAAGACAAAGTGAAAAAACAACCCAACCACCAGACAGCAGACATTTACCCTCATTCTTTGCTTATTTAGTGATCTGGTGTGACCAATTGCTAAACATTGCTGAATGATCCCCTCAACCTAGATTCCTCCAGCATGTGTACAAGGCTTTAGGGCCTTTTTCCCGAAGCAGGAAATTGTGGCGCCCGCTATCGGCAGAAACGTGTGCCGCCATAGGTGCCAAAAATTATGGCTATACTGTGAAATTTGGCCACCTGCTTCATATCATGTGACGTGGGCACCCAAGTTTCACAGTATGGGGGATAAGGTTAGGCGGGTGGGCGTGTCTAAAGCTAGACATTGGTTCGGTTTGAGAATGTTAGGTGAAGATAAGTGATTAGCACATTTCGCATAATCGTAATTTTGCATCATAATACACAATTCCTATGCAAAATCGTAATGCAAAGTTTTGGGAAAATGCATAATTTCACGTGTAAAAACATAATCCATCCATAATTTTCTTGCCAACTTTAGTGGTGAATAGTAAAGCCCCCATACAGGCCAGCATCTCAAACTACAAGGTCTTTTTGAAAAAATTGATAAGATTTTCAAAATGCAAAAGGAAAAAAAAAATGGTTTTTAAACATTAAAATGAAAAAAAAGTTTAAAAACCCTATTTTCTCTTCCATTGTCAAAATTGATTATCTCAAACAAGTTTTTTTTAAAAACTTGTTGACTTGTTCCCACTGTATTCCCCTTAACATGCGTAGCAATTTTGGTGATGATAGTGGGTGGGGGGGGGGGGGGGGGGGTGGACACTTTTCTATTAACTGCTAAAATTAGCACAAAATTTCACGTTCTTACATTAACCACTTCACCAATGAGAGGTTTTACCACTTGAACACCAGAGCAATTTTCACCTTTCAGCACTCCTTTCTTCGCCTATAACTTTCTCATTACTTATAATGAAATTAACTATATCTTGTTTTTTTCGCCACCAATTAGGCTTTCTTTAGGTGGGGCGTTATGCCAAGAATTATTTTATTCTAAATGTGTTTTAATGGGGAAATAGGAAAAAATGTTTGTTTTCGGCCTTTATAGTTTTTAAATAAATGCATGCTACTGTAATTAAACTGCACACCAAAACCCGCTAGCAGGTCCGCAAAATGCGAGCAGATTTTGAAACGCTTTTTCTTTTTCTGTAGAGTTTCAGCTAGCATTTTGCGGTTTTGGTGTAGTAGATTTCATATATTGTTACAGAAGCTGTTCAGTAATAGCTTTACTGTAACAAAAACGCCTGCAAATCCGCTCTGAACTGCCGTTTTTTCTGAGTAGTTTGCGTTTTTTCTATACTTTTACATTGGAGGCAGAAACGCTGCCGCAATCCAAACAAAATGTCTCACCCCGGGAGTATGCGTTTCAGCAAAACTCCTCCCGCTCTGGTGTGAACCACCCCATTGAGATACATTAACCAAGCATATCCGCAGCCGCAAGCGGCTGCAAAAACGCTGAAAAACCCGCTCTGTGTGCACCAGCCCTAAATTGCAAGACTGTTTGCACTACAAAAGTTGTGAGGGATTGAATGGTTTGATCTCTCATGCTAGGGCTTGCCTGCAGATGCTTACATCTGAAAATGGCGCCTGAGAATAATGGCGCACGGTATTGCCGCTAATCCATTTGCCGCTTATCGCTATTTAACGTTAAAGCCTTATTGTTATTTAGCGTTAAAGCCTTATTGTTGTTTAGCGTTAACACACAGAACCCTCTCTGTACCTATCCCTAACCCATAACCCCCCCTGGTGGTGCCTAACCCTAACCACCCCCCTGGTGGTGCCTAACCCTAACCCCCCCCCGGTGGTGCCTAACCCTAAGATCCCCCTGGTGGTGCCTAACCCTAACCACCCCCCTGGTGGTGTATATTGTACTGTAACTACACCTAACCCTACTTTCACACAGAACCCTCCCTTTACCTATCCCTAACCCTAAGACCCTCCCTGGTGGTGCCTAACCCTAACCACCCCCCTGATGGTGCCTAACCCTAAATAACGTTAGTGTGTGCAACTATTGATAAATAACGTTAGTCTGTGCCGTTTTTCTGCTTTTTTCCCTGTGCGCCATAATTATGCAGTACTAATGATAAATAGCGATAAGCGTATCTTTTTAATGCGGCGCCATTTTTATGCATAGGCGCTGTGCGCCATTATTCACTGATCCGCTGCAGCTAGTCTGTGCAACAATTGCTGTGTGTGTATGCAGAAAGTGACAAACCATCCTCAGTCGCCTGTCTTGAGAGACATTTGTATGCTGTGTGTATGGGCCTTAAGACTTCTATATCAGGCAAAGACAGTGTCAAAAAAGTCATTGTTTGGGTCTCCCACTCCTGTAAAAGCACTTATGTGACTTGACAGCACCCTATACTGCAGAAAAACCTAACCGCTCCACCTTTGAGCTAAAATCTACAGTACAACATACTATATGACCAATACTTACATTATCAGGTAAATTCAGTTCCTTGCCAATTAGAATCCTTTCTGTTTTTTCAGGTTTTTGGCAGCGCTGAAAATAAAACTCTAGCATGGCAGTTAGTTTCTTGTCCATACTTCTTCGCATTTTTCTCTTGGGAGGATCGGGCTGCATTTGTGCAATACGACTAAGCTAAAATGGTTAAAAGAAAAAAACAAAAAAAAAAAAAAAAAAACACACGGTCAATGCAGGGCCGTTTTTAGGCTTAGACAAAGCAGGCAGATGTTTGGGGTGACAGGTTTTTTTTTTGGGGGGGGGGGGGGGGGGGGGCGGGGGGGACCAAAGAGCTATTTTTAGCAGACTGGGCTTTATGCAACTCTAATGCACAACTACTAGTTCTAAGACATGGATGAATGTCAATTAACCCCTACAGTTGCTTCACATATAATTGGCAAACACACGTAGGCCCGGTTCACATTAGCGGTGGCTATCCGGAATCGCCGTGCCGGAGCCGCACCGCATGCGGAACGGACGAAACGGACGCACGGCATAGCAATGTAAGTCTATGCCACCGTTCACATGCGTCCGTTTCGTCCGGACCGGAGCCGGACCGGATCCGGACTCCGGCGTCCATTCCAACATGCGCTATTTTTTGCTCCGGCTCCTCCGGCAGCCGTATCTGGGGCGGAGCCGGACTGCACCATCCGGCCAATACAAATCAATGAGAACCGGATAGCGCACAACACACTGGCTAAAAATCCGGATGTTCTACCCCACTTCCTATGAGGATTGTTGCGGCGATATTGGATCGGGGACACATGGGTAAGCATTTTGGAGTGGAGCAGCACGAGCTGGAGATGTTTGCAGCATGTTGGAGGTGGAGGTGAGTGCTAAACAGCGGAGGGCCTGATTACACAGGTCCCCCTTCTGCTGACCTCCCAGACCAACATTTTTTTTGTTTTTTACGTAACTTTTGCCAAACTGATCCGGATCGCATCCTGATGAACACCTGATGCAACCTGACCGGATCCGGATCAGAACCGTACGGTTCCGATCCGGATCCGGTCCGGATCCGGTCAGGTCATCCGGTCCGTTTGGCAGACAACCGCAAGTGTGAACGGGGCCTAACATTTATAGGATGCATTTGTTATGCAAGTTGAGTGAATGTGAGCCAGTGAGGCCTGGTAATGTGTATCCTTCATATTACAATGTTTTTGTATCTAAATAATAGTGCTGTCTGCAAAGCCAATTACTGTAGGCTACAAACGTCCTATTAATAATTTTAACTACTTGAGGACCCTGGGCTTGCACCCCTCAGTGACCAGGCTATTTTTTTGCAAATTAGGCCACTGCAGCTTTAAGGTCTCTCTGCAGGGCTGTACAACTCTGCACACAAATGATTTCCCTCCCCCCCCCCCCCCCTTTCTGCCCACCAACAGAGCTGGTGGGCTCTGATCGCTCCTAGAATTTTTTTCTTTATTTTTTTTCTTCTTAACTCTCCCTCCTCCGTTCCTCCCCCTGCCAGCCAATTAGCGTGATCAGCTGTCATGGACATCAGCCCATAACAGATCGCTTCCCTGCCGCCCAGGGGGACAGGTGTCACACAGCTGTCCCCAGTACAGCGCTGCGGTAGATCGCAACGCTGTACATTGTGAATAGACGGTAGTTTCACCGTCTAACAGTCTCCTAGTGGAGATCGTGGCTGGGAGACTCAGGCGGAGATGCGCACGCAATCTCCTGCAAGACACGCCCCCAGGACTGCACACAAATTGGCGTTGGGTCGGTCCTGGGGCTCCCGCCATGCTCACCCAATTGGAGTGAGGTGGTCGTTAAAGTAAACCTAAGATAGGGACTTGAAGAAAAAAAAATATGCGAAACGCGTTGCAAAGTGGAACCTCTAATAGTTATTTTTGATATGAAAATAAACAAATTTATGTCTGTCTACGAGGGAGGTAAGTCTACTATAACTTTTCCCCTTTTTAAACTGTTTTTAGACTTTTTTTTAACTCCATTTAGGCGCCTCTGTTCAAGTATCTATACCATGAATGTTGACCGACATGCTTGGGTCACATGTTCTTCACTTACCCCCAGCCAGGGGGAAACTTCATTCAGGTTCACAGACTGCTGATAAAACTCACCACAGACTACCAAAGTTTTATTGAAGTGTGTTAATTCAGGGACTTCATAGCCAAATCAGAATATTTCCTTACCTCATCTTTAACCTCCTCTAACTTTTTTCCACTTATCTCCTTCATAAACCGTTTGAGCAGAGGCCACAGTTTCCGCATATTTCTTACATGCAACTGTCCACTCTCAAACCGACAGATTGTCGTCTGGCTGAAAGTCTGGCCTGTAGAAAAAGAAGAAAGGGACATTTTAGTTTCCCACAAAGTCCATCGAGTTCCTCAAAACGTGTTGGGTCTCCAAGTTCTCCTACAACTCAATGGGCTGTATTCTCAAAGCTTCTCATACATGACTTACTTATCACCTAATTAATAAAAATAACCTTTCAGCATATTTACAAGCAAAACTATCACCCAAAGTAAGTTGCTCCTGAATAACTTCAGTTCAACATTACCCTTCTTGCCTTAATTGTAGTATATTTTTGCTCTTTGGAAGTTTAAAAATGTAATATATATAAGGGGAAACTGAAAACAGAGGAAAACCGGTGAAAAAGCTTTGTGAATCATGTCACGTACCAATAAGAAGGCCAATAGCATTTCCAAACTCCACCTGGGTAAAACCGAGGGATAGTCTTTTCTCTCTTAGCTCTTCCGCAAAATCTAGCAGTTGCTCCTTTGTTAGAGACTCCAGTTCAGGTTCAAAGTCCTGGAAGATAATGAAACATACACTTGGCTTCAGACGGAATGGAGTGTTAATTAGCCATATAAGATGCAGTGGTATGTTTGAAAAACTCATGAGTTTAACCTTACTGGCGGTAACCCCGCACCAATCAGTGCCAGGCAGCGCCGAGGGGTGGATCGGGACTCCCAATGACGTCGCTGACGTCATCCCGCCCCGTCGCCATGGCGACGGGGGAAGCCCTCCAGGAAATCCCGTTCTTTGAACGGGATTTCCTGATCGGAGATCGCCGAAGGCGATCAAAGCGGGGGGATGCTGCTGAGCAGCGGCTATCATGTAGCGAGCCCTGGGCTCGTTACATGATTAAAAAAAAAAAAAAAAAACACACAAAAAACTGCTGCGCTGCCTCCTGGCGGAATTTTTTTTATACCGCCAGGAGGGTTAATACAGTATATCTCGCCATCTGCATTTACACTGAGATAGCAAAACCTTGGGATCGGCTCCTACAGGGAGAGACACTTTTTCCACCAAGCACCATTGAAGATCCCTGACGTTGTGTCCATGTACTCCTGGAAGTGCCTAGCCAGAGGGGAAATCACATTTTCCTTTAGGCCTCTTACAGTAAGACGTTGCGGGTCGCATAATGTGCCCCTAACGCAACGCATTGAAAGACTATAACTTGGACGTTATTTAGCACTGCGTTAGGGGCGCCGTTTTCGTTGCACAGTGATAGAACAAAAACGGCGCATGCGTTAAAAAAAATACTGAGCATGTGCAAACAGTCTAACAACGTGTATAATGCATAGCATGTAACACTTTCATTTAACGTGCAGCGTTGGACACCAACGCAACGTCTGCACTGCGAACAGTCCATTGATTTTTCATTGTAAGTTATTGTGCGTTACATGTTGTAACGTGCGACTTTAACATCGCACTGTGAAAGAACCCATTAGAGCGATTTTTTTTGAGCGTTTAGGGAAAGCGCTAGCGATTCAAAGTGCTCCCTAAACGCTCTGCCAATGTAAATAAATGTAACAAATTCCAAAGTAGCGATTGCGATTAGCAAAATCGCAATCACAGGACATGCAGCATTTTGAAAGAGTTTGCGCTTCAATGTAATGTACTGAAGCGCTGGCAAATCGCTCATGAATTGCTACACATAGCGATATTGCGATTTGAGTGCGATTCCAAACTGTAAATAAAATTGATATACATTGAAAGGACCAATCAGAATTAAATTCACTAATCGCAAATCGCTACACAATCGCTGGCAAAAAGCTTACACTTTAAAATCGATCCTAGAAGCGCAGGAAAACGCTCATGAAATCGCTTACAAATCACTTATTAAAAACGCTAGCGATTGTACTAGCGATTTGTAGTGGGTTCCAGGCCTCAAAGTGGACCTGAACTTAGAACCTCTCTGCTCTAAAAGATACGGAACAGCCAAATAACCAGGAGCGTAGCAATAGGGGGTGCAGAGGTAGCGACTGCATCGGGGCCCTTGGGCCAGAGGGGCCCCGAAGGGCCCTCCCTTAACTACAGTATTAGCTCTCTATTGGTCCTGTGCTCATAATAATGACTTCTGTAGATACTTTGAATAGTGGTAATCATTAACAAACTGTTCCCCATCCCTTTCTTGCACCTCTGACACTGTAGTTGCCATTGGCAGATTTTGGTGCGCCGTATAAATTGTTATGTATAGAGTGTTTGGGGGGCCCCATTGTAAAACTTGCATCGGGGCCCACAGCTCCTTAGCTACGCCACTGCAAATAACCTTTTTGTTGCAGCTGATACAAATCCTACAATACATCTGCACTGTTTCTACTTCCTGCTTCCACGGGAAGCAGACATATTGTGCTTTCAAATGAGTTTTTGGCCTCATCTGCCGTGGCAGTCTGCTGACACAGAGGAGAGATAAAATTACAACTTGTGATTAGACACAGAGGAAGGAGAATTAGGTGGGCTAAACTCTAATTACATACAGAGTACATTTCTCTGTTTTCCTTCTGTCCTGTGTTCATTCAACGTGCGCATGAAAAGGGGCGTGAGAACGTGTGCCCAATTTCAGCTAGTGGAATAGCAGGACAATATATATTTTAATAGTCAGTGCAGTTTCTAGGCTAAAATGCACCCAGGGCGAGGGTGTAAAAATTGCGCCCCCCCCCTAGGTTAGATAGGTAGGTGCCCCTCAGTATAGGTTAGATTAGGTAGGTGCCCCCTAGTATAGGCTAGATTAGACAGGTGCCCCCCAGAATAGGTTAGATTAGGTAGCTGCCCCCCAGTATAGGTTACATAAGGTAGCTGCCCCCCCCAGTATAGGTTAGGTAGGTGCCCCCCAGTATAGGTTAGGTAGGTGCCCCCCAGTATAGGTTAGATAGGTAGCTGCCCCCCAGTATAGGTTAGATTAGGTAGCTGCCCCCCAGTATAGGTTAGATTAGGTAGCTGCCCCCCCAGTGTTGGTTATATTAGGTAGCTGCCCCCCAGTGTAGGTTAGATAGGTAGCTGCCCCCCAGTGTAGGTTAGATAGGTAGCTGCCCCCCAGCGTAGGTTAGATTAGGTAGGTGCCCCCCAGTGTAGGTTAGATAGGTAGCTGCCCCCCAGCGTAGGTTAGATTAGGTAGCTGCCCCCAGTATAGGTTAGATAGGTAGCTGCCCCCCAGCGTAGGTTAGATTAGGTAGCTGCCCCCAGTATAGGTTAGATAGGTAGCTGCCCCCCAGTGTAGGTTAGATTAGGTAGGTGCCCCCCAGTGTAGGTTAGATAGGTAGGTGCCCCCCAGCGTAGGTTAGATTAGCAGCTGCCCCCCAGCGTAGGTTAGATTAGGTAGGTGCCCCCAGAATAGGTTAGATAGGTAGCTGCCCCCCAGTATAGGTTAGATTAGGTAGCTGCCCCCCAGTGTAGGTTAGATAGGTAGCTGCCCCCCCAGTGTTGGTTATATTAGGTAGCTGCCCCCCAGTGTAGGTTAGATAGGTAGCTGCCCCCCAGTGTAGGTTAGATAGGTAGCTGCCCCCCAGCGTAGGTTAGATTAGGTAGGTGCCCCCCAGTGTAGGTTAGATAGGTAGCTGCCCCCCAGCGTAGGTTAGATTAGGTAGCTGCCCCCAGTATAGGTTAGATAGGTAGCTGCCCCCCAGCGTAGGTTAGATTAGGTAGCTGCCCCCAGTATAGGTTAGATAGGTAGCTGCCCCCCAGTGTAGGTTAGATTAGGTAGGTGCCCCCCAGTGTAGGTTAGATAGGTAGGTGCCCCCCAGCGTAGGTTAGATTAGCAGCTGCCCCCCAGCGTAGGTTAGATTAGGTAGGTGCCCCCAGAATAGGTTAGATAGGTAGATGCCCCCAATAATGGAGGGGGGAGCCGCAGGGAGGGCAGCCCGACCTCTCCCTCCCTCTCCTCTCCCGGGCGCCCTCCGTGCTCCCCCCTCAGATGCAGAGTTCGTGAGCAGCAGGGAAGCGCTGTTTACAACTCACCGGCTGCCTGGCTCCAAGCGCTGCTCTCTCGCCGCTGGTCTCCCCTCTCTGTATACATACTGATACACGCTGCTTCCGGCTACAGGAAGCAGCGTGTATCAGTATGTATACAGAGAGAGAGAGGAGACCAGCGGCGAGAGAGCAGCGCTTGGAGCCAGGCAGCCGGTGAGTTGTAAACAGCGCTTCCCTGCTGCTCACGAACTCTGCATCTGAGGGGGGAGCACGGAGGGCGCCCGGGAGAGGAGAGGGAGGGAGAGGTCGGGCTGCCCTCCCCGCGGCTCCGGCTCCCCCCTCCATTATAGCGCCCCCCTCCCAACAGCGCCCCGGGCGGCGGCACGCTCCGCACGGGGCAAGAAACGGGGCTGTTAATAGTGTACAAATTATAGTAAAATATAAGAATATACTGATATTTACTACAACTTAACCTAACACTACTTACACAGAAAACCCTCCCTTACTGATGTACTGATGCCCAACCTTAACTGCCGCCTGCCCGCCCCAGCCCCCCAACCAGTACCCTGCCCCCCCCCCCCCCCCCCCCCCCACACACACACACACACACACACACACACACCTACCTAACCTTAGAGTGCATCTGAACCAAGTAACATTTACACGCGCACACGCACACACAAAAAAAGCGATGTGGCTGCCAATGAATATTACATACTTACCTTGATTAAATGTTTGTGGAACCCATGTTTGCCTAGCTTTCTTAAGGGGCCCACACACCTAACAATTTTCCCGCCGATATACAGCAGATTCGATCACTGATCGAATCTGCTGTGAAATCTTTGCGCAAACGCTGACAGAACGATTGATTCCCATCCGAAATCAATTGTTCCCGTCGATTCGTCCAAGCGGAAGATTTCTCGATCGTCGATGGGAGTGCGTCGATAGCGGCGGTCGAATGCCTGACGACCGACGCTAGCTGCAATACATTACCTGCTCCGGCCGGCGCGGCTCCCCCAGTCTCCACTGTCTTCATCTCCGCGGTGGTCTCCGGTCCGGCTGCCTTCACTGAACTTCCTGTCCCGGGAGTAGAGCGCCCTCTACAGTAGAGCGCCCTCTACTGTCTAAACTTTCCCCGGACAGGAAGTTCAGTGAAGCCAGCCGGACCGGAGACCAGCGCGGAGAAGAGGACAACGGAGACCGGAGGAGTCCTGCCGCCCGGAGCAGGTAATGTATGCGGGGGAATCAATGGCAGCTTCACAGATTGATCGGTTTCATGCTGAAATCGATTCACAATCTGTTTGCAGTAAAGGCAGCCATACGATCCTTCTCTGATCAGATTCGATCAGAGAGGGATCTATCTGTTGGTCGATCTGATGGCAAATCGACCAGTGTATGGTTACCTTAATCCCTGGTGACACCCGTGACTGAGTCAAACTAAATAGGACAAAAACGATTCTCCACCAACAGACTGATGTGCATAAAAAAACTTAAGCCTAGTACACACATTCAATTTTAATTGGCTAATTTTACCACTTCCATGTAGTATGGAAGCTTACCTACGCAACCTGTCCACATTATTTAAAATTTCTTTGCCCTCATACTACAGGGAGGTGGCAAAATTGAACAGTCATTGGCCAAGAAAAATTGGATGTGTATTCACCCTAATGCTGGGCATACACTGTCAGTTTTCTTGTTATCAATCGAGCCGCTGATGTGTCCGATCACGTGGGGGGGGGGGAATCGATCCACGCGCCCAAACGGGGACGCGCCGGCATCGAGACAGTGTTCTGTATCTATTACATCAGCTGCTGTGAAAAACCGCGCGCGTTTTCCTGCATGGAAACACACTTAGTGTGCAGAAAAACTATGCAGAAAAACGTGCGCGGAAAACTGAAAGTCAAGTGTGTTCCCTGTCTCAAGCTCTGCCAATTAAAGGACAACTGAAGTAAGAGTTGTGGAGGCTGCCATATTTATTTACTTTTAAACAATACAATTTGCCTGGCAACCCTGCTGGTCTATTTGGCTGCAGTAGTGTCTGAATCACACCAAGAACAAGCATGAAACTAAGGTTGTCAGATTGGACAATAATATTAGAAACCCCTGATCTACTGCATGCTTGTTCACTGTCTATGGCTTGGGCTTTGTTTAGATCTAAAATCGCAATAGATGACGGAAGCTGCGTGCTGTGACTTTATATAAAGTGCTTTTCAAAGCGCTTTTGTAGAGCAATTTGTTTTTTTCACTTCCTGACGCAAGTCAGGAAGTGAACTCTTTGACCCGGAAAAGAATAAATACAATGTATGTATTCTTAAAAGCGCTGGGGAAATAGTTATACAAAGCGCTTTTTCAAGCACTTTGCGGTTTCCCTACACCTGCCATTGAGCAAAAATGCTCAGAAAATGGTACAGGCAGCGCTTTGCTGATCGGAATCGAACCGCTCAGATGTGAACACTCTCATAGGGAATCATTGCACAAGCTTTTTAGGGCAATTTTCAAAATCGCAGGTGCTTGGGGGAAAAAAAAAGGGGGGCAAAAAAACGCCCTTGGTGTGAATGAGCCCTAAAAGCATTAGAGGCAGAGGATCAACAGGACAGCCAGGCAACTGGTATTGCTTAAAAAGAAAACAAACATGGCAGCCTCCATATACCTCTCGCTCCAGTAGTCCTTTAAAACCCTCATTCTGAATCTTTTCTCCAATTGATGCTATTTGTTCGGAGGGGTAGCTAGCTCATCACTCAATATTACACATTTTCACATTCATGTTCCCTGTTCAGCAGACATATTCTGCTTTAATATTTGCAGAAATAGCAAAAAAAAATGTCAACTCAGCATGCGTGAGACACAAGTATGCGAAAATTAGAAGCAAAAATGCAAAACTTCTAAGCAAATTGTCACCTGTTGTGAACATATTTTCTCAATTTCTAAACAATATAATATGTAATGGTTAGTGTGCAGTGGCGTAGCAATCTTCCCTGCAGGGGATGCAGGCGCAGGGGGGCCCGCAGTTCGGAGGAGCCCAGAAAGGCCCCGCGACTCTGGGGTCCACCACCTGCACGCATTAACAAGGGAGGGGGGCTCCATTCAACGTTTTGCAGGGGGGCCCAGTGATTTCTAGTTATGCCCTTGTTAGTGTTAGAATACACTGGAACCTTGGTTTGCGAGCATAATTTGTTCCGTAAACAGGCTTGTAATCCAAAGCACTCTTATACAGCGATGAACGTAATCAGCTAATTACGATTATGCTAAATTTAGTGTACATTTTCGCAATTACGCCTATACGTAATTGGCAGTGAATAGCAAAGCCCCCATATGTGCTATTTACACCAAAATTGCTGCATATATTAAAGAGACTCTGAAGCGAGAATAAATCTCACTTCAGAGCTCATAGTTAGCAGGGGCATGTGCAAACGCCGCTATCCCGCGGCTAAACAGGGGTCCCTTCACCTCCAAACCCACCCCCTGCAAGACTTGGTTGCAAAGTTGGTCGTGAAATATCTCTTCCTGGAGGCAGGGCTAACGGCTGCAGCCCTGCCTCTAGTCGCGTCTATCAGACACACATCGCCGCCTCTCCCCCGCCCCTCTCAGTGAAGGAAGAGTGAGAGGGGCGGGGGAGAGGCGGAGGTACATGTCTGACAGACGCGCGTGGGGCAGGGCTGCGGCGGTTAGCCCTGCTCCAATGCGGAAGCGCTCCCCGGCTGTACGGAGGGGCTTTGGGGGTGAAGGAACCCCCGTTAAACCGCGGGATAGCGGCGGTTTAGCAGGGACACACGTGCCCCTGTTATCTATGAGGTCTGAAGCGAGATTTATTCTCGCTTCAGACTCTCTAAGGAGAATAGTGGGTACAAGTCAGAAGAATTTTCCAAAATGACCTTGTAGTTTTTGAGAAAAATCGATTTTAAAAATGCAAAGAAAAAATTGGTTTTTAAACTCAGAAAAATGACAGTTTAAAAACCATTTCTTTGCATTTTTAAAATTGATTTTTTCAAAAACTACAAGGTCTTTTTGAAAAATATTTTTTTTGGCTTGTCCCCACTATTCTGCTTAACATATGTAGCAATAGCATGTATTTGGGCTTTTCGATTAACCGCTAAAGTCGGCACAAAATTATGCGAAATTAGTACATACAAAATTACGATTTTCTCTGAAATTTCGCATTACGATTAAGATGCGTAATTGCGAATTTCGGCCCACCACTGCTCTTATATCAAAGTGAATTTCTCCATAAGTAGTAATGGAAATACAGTTGATTTGTCCCCAATTCAAAAACAGTCATGGTAAAACGGTGTAAAAGAAAAAATGTAAACAAGACTTTCAATCTAGCGAACACAATAATTGCCATCTGTTGGCTCACCCAAACCTTTTTAGTGTGGCCGGTCATTGGAACTTATCCAACGACAGTTACTTTTGTGTATTTTATAGAAATGTGACTTTGCAAAGTCTCTACACTCTGATTAAGTACAATCCTCAAAGGGAGAACAACAATTGGCTCAGTTGTGATGACGCATGTATACTTTTTTTTTTTTTGCTTGTATACCAAGACGTTGCTTGTATATTAAGTCAAAATTTAACAAACTTTTTTGCTTGGATTGCAAAGCGCTCTTAAACCAAGTTACTCTCGATCCAAGGTTTTCATGTATATTCACAATAAAATTATAATTTTGCACTTTTAACAATGAAAATTCAGAATTTACCAAATTTGTTCGGAACTCCACTGAAATTTTGGCAAATTCAGAATTTGGTAAATTCCAACATCCCAAGTGAAATACTAATTTTACCCAAAGTGTGACTTCCAGCATCCCTACTGTTAACTCAAATGAAATACCAATTATTTTCCCCAGGGTGTGATTTGATCTCAAAAGGAAAAGGCAGAGAATTGACAAATACAAGAAAAATAATGGATCAATTGAAGGACACTTACATTTGTTGCATTAGGCACGATATCCTTAGTTTCTGGCCTGGAAACAAGTGATGACACTGCCTGGGTTGAATCCTGGTCTGGTGAGGGTGTGACAGTGACTGGGTTACCTAGTTTTTGTGAGCTTTCCCCCAAGTTCACCTTCACTGGTGGCACTTGGGGCCAGTGTGTGACCTCTGGAGCAGGAACATCTGCTATTGCAATTAAACTTTCTACAAAATCATGGTTGATTGGGTAGCTCATGTTTTCGTATTGATCAATATAGTCCTCAACAGCAGCATAGTCCGGAATGTACACTTGTTGGCAGCTGAACATTTTTAAAGAAGCACAAGTTTCTTCAAATGACTGTGCTGTAGTCACTTCTAAATTACTAGGAAGTCTAAGCTGAAGAAGCCTAGATGACAAAAAGGAAGCAGGTTTCAAGTGCTAAGCATCTAATGCATTTTGAAACCTGTCCTATCTTTATAGGTGGCTAAATGACCCTCCTACTCCAGTATTTGTTCTCACTTGTCCAATCACCCCAGAGGGTAAATGCAAAAGATAGATACCACTAAAGACCAAATAACTCCTCCCAGCCCACTCTTTATTTACCCTTGTCCAAAGGAACTCCACTGATCACCATAACTAGAGGCCACGATGACGGTTTGCTCTTAAATTTGAGGGAAAGTTTTTACACTTTTTGGTTTGTGTGCCTAACTAAAAATCTTGGAGGGAAAACACCACATCGGTATTTTACACTTTTGTGTGCTAATTCATAAAAAGTTTACACTTGCGATAATAGGTCGGGGAATTCCCGCACTAAACTGGCAGTACTGGCTGAGTTGTTACATTTGCTGTCTGAGTTTATTCGTTTTCTCCGTGCAGAAACAGTTACTATAAAGGAGGCAGCCCCAGCATCCCTTTACATGTGCATTCTTTTTAAAATTGCCTCTGTTTGCCCTGAATCTTCTCTGAATTTGTATATTAGTCTTTCTAAACAATTTATTTAATTGCTGCAGCTTAGAAGAAGTTCCAGAAATGTTAAACATGCAGGCTTTCTGATGTGAAATTTATCTGAAAACAGGTACCCAAGGGGTTAAAAAAAACACAGCCTTGGTATTCTGGAATGCGTTGTCTGCTCTCATCTCACTGCAGCTGCCTGGGAGGTCTGTCTCTCCATTAGCTTGCCTGTCATTGCTGGCTTATGCCTTATCTAAACAGCCGGGTTTCTCCGCACACATTCCGCCTGCTCTAATCTTTATGAATTAACCTTCAGTGACGTGTTGTGATAATCTCCGCACAAGGCGGTAATTTCCCGCACTGCACAGGAATGTCAGATTTTCATGCGGAAACAGCTTTTATGAATGCCCACTTTGCTAAATGGTCGGGAAAGTCAGCTGTTTCCAGATAAACATGCGGGAATGCTTTATGAATAGAGGCCACATTGTTGTTTTCAATTATCTGCAATTGGGTGTGTGAACACCGCTGCAACCCACAGGACCCTGAGGCTGTGCACGACCAGGTCAGCAGGCCCACAGAAGTACAAGAAAATGGAAGGTCCGCACCAGTCCAGGGTTCCAAACTTTATTAGGACATATCCATTAAAGGAACATGGATATCATAGCTATGATTAAGAGTCTGAATGGCTCGAAACATGTCAGCTAACTGATGCTTGCATCCATGTTCCTTTAATGGATATGTCCTAATAAAGTTTTTTTACCGAGCACTGAGCAAAATGTGTATTCTTAAAGGCTGTTTCCGTATGCGAAGCTGACATTTCCGAGCAGAGCGATAAATTACCGCATTGTGCGATGATTCCATGCGGAAATGTAACACAATATCAATTCATAAAAACTAACGCAAGCGGTATGCGGACGGGGATTACCGCACCCCTGGATGTAGCGATAGGCATGCGGAGTACATGTAAGTGAATGGGACAGACCTCCCAAGCAGCAGCAGAGAGAACACCGCACGGAGGGACTCGGCCAGCTTCTCCTGTTCGCTTGCCTACCGACAGCCTCCAGCGGGATATCTCCGCACCCCTATCGCAACAGGCAACATTTTTATGAATGACTACCCAGAAGGCTGAAATACCGACAGCAGTGTTTCCCCGCACGGATTTACTTTACTGACAGCACTTTTATGAATGATAGCCTATGTGTTAATGCCATTATGCCTAGTACACACCATACAATTGTCTGTAAGATTTACCTGCCAGATAGAGAGATCATTTCCAACATGTTGGAAATGATCTCTCTAACCATCTATCTGCCGAGCAATTAGGCATTGTTCTACTCAGCAGGAGATGACCAGAAGACAATGCACCAGAGATAATGACCAGTCTCTACCAGTACTTTACAGAAAATAATCTAATTACAGGAAATCTTCCAGCAAATTGTATGGTGTGTACTAGGCATTAGATAATCTATCCCCAAGCTAAAAGATAGGAGACTATAAAAATAAACACATCAAGCACATAATGTGAACAATAGTCTATAAAGGCTCATACACATGTGCAACTATTCCGCCCAACTATTGTCCAAACTTGGTCTATGCTCGATCTCCAAGCATTTTCCGATCAATTTCCTATTAAAGTTAACAGCAATCGATTGGAAAATGCTTGGAAATCGATCGGGAAGCGAATTGGACATGTTGGAAATAATCGATCTGACAGTAAATAGACCATAAAATCTCATAGTGTGTACCCAGCAAAACCATACAATTTTCTGTTAGATTTACGTGTGTGTGTGTGTGTGTGTGTGTGTGTGTGTCTAAAATCAAATGCCTTACCTTTAAATTCGCCACCCACAAACTACCTACCTAATTCCTAGCCCGTAAAGCGACCCAGAGACGCTCTAACTACCAGTTTTATACATACCTGGGGCCTACTCCAGCCCCATCAGCCTGGATCACTTCCACGCCACCGTCCTCCGCTGCCTCTGTCCGCCGGTAGCAGGTCCCGTCTTTTCGGCCAGTCGAGCCAGTAGACGCAGGCGCAGTGCGCTCCCTCCGTACTGCGCAGGCGCATACGTACAGAGCCGGAGGGAGCCCCTGTGCATGCGGAAGACTGGTCGCGTCCGGCGGAAGTGACGGGACCCGGTACCGGCGATAGAGGCAGCGGAGGACGGCGGCGTGGGAGCGATCCAGGCTTATAGGGCTGGAGGAAGCCCCAGGTATGTATGAAATCTTTTCCTATTTTTTTTAATGAGCTTCGTCTCTGGTTCCCTTTTAGGCCCTCTCTGCTCAGACTACCTAACCCTTAACCACTTGAGGACCGCGGTGTTAAACCCCCCAAAAGACCAGGCCATTTTTCCCTTGCTGCAGAGCCACACAACTCAGCACACAAGTGATTCCCCCCCCCCCCTTTTCTCCCCACCAACAGAGCTTTCTGTTGGTGGGGTCAGATCGCCCCCAGGGTTGTTTATTTTTTTATAAATAATTTTTTTAAATTTAAATTTTCTTATTTTTTTGTTTCCCCCCTCCCTCCATCCCAGAGTAAGCCTATCACAGCGATCGGCTGTGATAGGCTTCAGTTTGCTGCTACGCTCCGGAGACCCTCACAGCCTGCCGTCTCCTCTTACAAGGGTGATAAGACAAGTGTGGCCATCGTGATCTTCACACCCATAACTAGTGTAGCCACACAAACACCTGATCTGAAGGAAGGAGGGTTAGTAGGGGGTCCCCTTACAGCTATGATCCCACCTGCTCCCCTCTAGTTACGCCGCTGATCTGAAGTGAAAATCGCATGGTTTGTACCAGGCCTGAGGGCTGGAACCCACAGGAGCGCTTTTGGCAGCGTTTTGGCAGCACTGCGATACGCTAGCAGTTTGCCAAAACGCTGGGCTAATGTTAATGGATGGGGCAACTTCCACAGGAGCGTTTGCATTTCTCAGAAACGCAAACGCAGGACATGCAGCATTTTGGGAGCGTTAGCGCTTCAATGTAAAGTATTGAACCGCTAGCGGAAACGCTCAGCAAAACCTAAACTGAGCGGTTTTGCTAGCATTTTGCGGTTCAGCACACTGTAACAAAATTAAAAATAATTCACAGGACCAATCAGGATCAAAACGCAAAACGCAACCGCTGGGGAAAAAAATACAATGTTGCAAAACACAACCCAAAACGTGCATGAATCCGCTTGCAAACCGCTCAGACAAAACGCTAGCGGTTGCGTTTTGCGTTTTTCAGTGGGTTCCAGGCCTGATGGCCAGTTCACACTGGGGTTCTTTTCTGGGGAGGGTTTTAAGTACTTTGCTGTCTGATTGCAGCAGGTGATCTGCAAAGTGTTGTGTCCATGTATTTCAATACAAAGTATTCACTCTGCAGCTTTGCACTTTGTATAAAATGGTATCTGCGCTACATGCAGCATTTTTAGAGCGCACTTAGGCCTCTTTCACAGTGTGACGTTAAAGTCGCACGTTAGAAAATTTTATACTGTGGACTAACGCACAGCAATACAAAGTCTGTGCGACATTCACAGTGCACACGTTGCGTTGTGTGTAACGTGTAGCAATATTTAGAAGGTGCTGCATGCTGTGCGTTTAGAAATACATCTGCTGCACTATGGCTATCATTCATGAACAGGCTGTCGGTAAAGAGAATCAGTGCGGGAAAACACCGCTGGCGGATTTTTAGACTTCTGGGTGGGTATTCATAAAAAAAGTATCCATGTGCGGAAGCAGTGCAGAGATTCCCCGAACTAGGCTGACGGTAGGCAGGCGGAGACACGGAAGCTGCCGAGTTGATACATTTCTCCGTGTTCCGCTCTGCTGCAGCTGCCTGGGAGGTCTGTGTGTCTCCATTCACTTACATTGTTATCGCCACATCAGAGGGGGCGGTAAGTCCCGTCCTCACACCGCTTGCGGTGATCTTTATGAATGAACATTTTGCTACATTTGTACCGATTATCACCGCACAAGGCGGTGATTTATCACTCCGCTCGGTAGTGTCATTTTTCCATGCGTAAAGAGGCTTTATGAATGCTGACTTTGCTAAGTGGTCGGTAAAGTCAGCTGTTTTAAACATTTCCGCATGCGGAAATGCTTTATGAATGATAGCCTATGTGTGTTGCACATGCTCAGTAAGGTGTTTTTTTTTTAAAATGTAACGCATGCGCCGTTTTCGTTCCATCACTGTGTGACAAAAACGGCGCACCAAACGAAGGGCTAAATAACGTCCAAGTCATAGTCTTTCATTGCGTTGCCTTAGGGGCACGTTATGCGACCTTAACGTCTCATCAAACGCAACGTCCCACTGTGAAAGAGGCCTAAATGTGTTTGCACTTTGCTAATTCATTAACAAAATGAGAAACCCCGAAAAATCAGAATCGCTAGTTGATTGTTATTGGGTTTTGCAAAAGGAAGTGTGAACCAGACCTGGAGATTCACACCAGTTCTAACCATCCTGGCATATTTGTACTGTCTTATAGGCCTGGTGCACACCAAAAACCGCTAGCAGATCTGCAAAATGCTAGCAGATTTTGAAACGCTTTTTCTTCTTTTTCTGTAGCGTTTCAGCTAGCGTTCTGCGGTTTTGTGAAGCGTTTTTGGTGTAATAGATTTCAGATATTGTTACAGTAAAGCTGTTACTGAACAGCTTCTGTAACAAAAACGCCTGCAAAACCGCTCTGATCTAGCGTTTTTCAGAGCGGTTTGCGGTTTTTCTATACTTAACATTGACGCAGAAACGCATCCACAATCCAAAAAATGCCTCACCCCGGGAGTATGCGTTTCTGCAAAACGCCTCCCGCTCTGGTGTGCACCACCCCATTGAGATACATTGACCAAGCAGATCCGCAGCCGCAAGCGGATCTGAAAACGCCCAAAAAGCCGCTCGGTGTGCACCAGCCCTAACTGAGCTAATTAATGTGCAACTTCCTCTCTGCTCTAATCGATTAGCCACAACAACATAACCTTTAGCAAAAAAGAAAATAAAATAAAAAAAAATGTATATATTTATTACAAAAATTGGTTGCATCATTGATTGGGCATGCTCTTTTTGGCACCGATTTTCAATCAATCCGATAATAATATTAGAATTGAATGGCCGATCTGCCAAGTCGCCTGATGTATGGCCTTTAGGGCCCATTCACACTAGAGCGTTTTGCCGCGATTTCGGCAAAACGCTCAAACGCTAGCGCTTTTTAAAAGCGCTAGTGTAATAAAACCCTATGGGCCCGTTCTTACTTGGGCGATTTGTGCTAATCGCCGGAAATCACCTAAAAACGCAAACGCGTCGCCTACACCATTTTCAGGCGATTTCCCGGCGATCGCGTTTCAGTGCTATGGAAGAGCTAAACGCGATCGCCAAAAAAAAGTCAAGTCTGAACGGTGATTTTTTTTGTCGTTAACCACAAAAATCGCCAGAGCAAAACGCTAGCGAAAGCGCTAACGTTTTGCTAACTGCAAGTGTGAATGGACCCTGCGGGTTGGTTCACACTGCAAGAGCTTTTTCTAAGCGCTTGTGATTTCAACAGCTCTTGCTAATGTAACGCTATAAGGGCTGGAACCCACAAGGGCGTTTTTGTGAGCATTTAGGGAGCGCTTGAAAACGCTAGCGGTTTCCCAAAACGATCAGCTAATGTTAATGGATGGGGCAACTTCCACAGGAGTGTTTGCGATTTGGAAAATCGCAAGCGCAGGACATGTAGTATTTTGTTAGCTTTTGTGCTTCAGTGTAAAGTATATAATCGTTGGCGTAATCGCTCGTCAAAACCTGCATGGAGCGATTTTGCTAGCGTTTGAAAGTTAATGCACACTGTAACAAAACTAAAATTAATAGAAAGGACCAATCAGACCGCTGGCAAATTGATACATTTTTTAAAAAACGCTCCCTGAAACGCTCATGAAATCACTTACCAACTGCTCATACAAAACGCTAGCACTTGCGATTAGCGATTGTGTTTTGCAGTGGGTTCCCGGCCTAAGAGGGTTTTTGCTTATGCTGCATGCCGTCAGATTTTTCCCCGCCCACAAATTCGGATGTCCTGCGTTAACTTCTATAGACTGCCAAATTCCATCTGAATTCATGGACTGGGAATCGGCCCGTTTTTTAACCTCAGTGTTTAGAGAGTCCTTCCCAGTCTATTCACAGCTGCTACTAAGAACTAATTAGACAGGATTCTCTGTTGAAACACAGACAAGTTAATTTTTTTCCCCAGCAACTACCTCTTGCATGAAAACTTTTCATTGTGTGCTGTGCAAGAGTTCGGCTCCGCTTTAAGCCCAGTGGTGTCTGGATGACCTCCTACCAGCTAATTAGCCAGCAGCTGCTGGGCCTTTTCAGCTAAAGTGTCAAGCCAGTAAACCTCTGCATGGAGAACTGAGGCTCATTTGATTGCTGCGGATATTTGCACACCATCATTCTTTGCATCGCCTTGTTGAGAAGAGTGGTTGTTATTTGACGACCATTATTATTGTTAAAGCTTTGCCTCTCAGTTGCACAGTTTTTTTATTGGACCCATTATAATAAAAGTAGTAGAGATCAGGGCACCATCACCCAGTTCATGAGGAAGGCTGAAGCGCCCCCCCCCCCCCCCCCCCTCTCTTTCCACTTCCCCATGCTAGCTTACAGGTGAAAGCATTGCATGTTTTTGTCCTTGGCCCACCCATTGTTTGGCCATTATGGGTATGTCCAGTCTGCTGTTTCAACAATAGGCTGCTCCATTCATTACATTGCCTGAAGTGAAAACATTGTTGTTCCCAAACAAGGTCACGTTTACTTATGAAAGAAAGTAGAAGACAGCAGAACTAAAATACTTATTCTTCCATGAAAATCAGGCTCCTTATTCCTTCCCAAGAAGAAAAACTAGAGTTTGTGAATGAAGTAAAGTGAGACGTTAACTCATGTTTAGATTAAGGCTGCTTTCACAGTGGGATGTTACAGGCGCACGTTAGAGCAGCCTGTAACGCACCCCACCGCACAGCAATGAAAAATCAATGGGCTGTTCACAGTGCCCACACTCTGACTAGCGATCATTGGTTTGAATGGGCTCACCCAGGGGCGTAACTAGAAATCACTGGGCCCCCCTGCGAATATTTGGATGGGGCCCCCCCCATAGGTGCCAAATAATCGTAATGGGGCAGCGTTTCACTGTAAATTAATTGTAAAGTGGGCAGCATTTTACCAGACAATCGTAATGTGGGCCAGAAAATCGTAATGTGGGCAGAGTTCACCAGAAAATCGTAATGTGGGCCTTTAGAAAATCATAATGTGGGCAGAGTTCACCAGAAAATCGTAATGTGGGCAGAGTTCACCAGAAAATCGTAATGTGGGCAGAGTTCACCAGAAAATCGTAATGTGGGCACCAGTCACCAGAAAATCGTAACGTGAGCAGCAGTCACCAGAAAATTGTAACGTGGACAGCATTCACCAGACAATCGTAATGTGGGCAGCGTTCACCAGAAAATTGTAACATGGACAGCATTCACCAGACAATCGTAACGTGGGCAGTGTTCACCAGAAAATCGTAACGTGGACAGCATTCACCAGACAATCGTAACGTGGGCAGTGTTCACCAGAAAATCGTAATGTGGGCCAGAAAATCGTAATGTGGGCAGAGTTCACCAGAAAATCGCAATGTGGGCAGCAGTCACCAGAAAATCGCAATGTGGGCAGCAGTCACCAGAAAATCGCAATGTGGGCAGCAGTCACCAGAAAATCCTAATGTGGGCAGCAGTCACCAGAATATCGTAATGTGGGCAGTAGTCACCAGAAAATCCTAATGTGGGCAGCAGTCAGTCACCAGAATATCGTAATGTGGGCAGCAGTCACCAGAAAATCCTTATGTGGGCAGCAGTCACCAGAAAATCGCAATGTGGGCAGCAGTCACCAGAAAATCGCAATGTGGGCAGCAGTCACCAGAAAATCGTAATGTGGGCAGCATACACCAGAAAATCGTAATGTGGGCAGCATACACCAGAAAATCGTAATGTGGGCAGCAGACACCAGAAAATCGCAATGTGGGCAGCAGACACCTGAAAATCGCAATGTGGGCAGCAGACACCTGAAAATCGCAATGTGGGCAGCAGACACCTGAAAATCGCAATGTGGGCAGCAGACACCTGAAAATCGTAATGTGGGTAGCAGACACCTGAATATAGTAATGTGGGCAGCAGACACCTGAAAATCGTAATGTGGGCAGCAGACACCTGAAAATCGTAATGTGGGCAGCAGTCACCAGAAAATCGCAATGTGGGCAGCAGTCACCAGAAAATCGTAATGTGGGCAGCATACACCAGAAAATCGTAATGTGGGCAGCAGACACCAGAAAATCGCAATGTGGGCAGCAGACACCTGAAAATCGTAATGTGGGCAGCAGACACCTGAAAATCACAATGTGGGCAGCAGACACCTGAAAATTGTAATGTGGGCAGCAGACACCTGAAAATCACAATGTGGGCAGCAGACACCTGAAAATCGTAATGTGGGCAGCAGACACCTGAAAATAGTAATGTGGGCAGCAGACACCTGAAAATCGCAATGTGGGCAGCAGACACCTGAAAATCGCAATGTGGGCAGCAGACACCAGAAAATCGTAATGTGGGCAGCAGACACCAGAAAATCGCAATGTGGGCAGCAGTGACCAGAAAATCGCAATGTGGGCAGCGTTCACCAGAATATCGTAATGTGGGACAGAAAATCGTAATGTGGGCAGAGTTCACCAGAAAATCGTAATGTGGGCAGCGTTCACCAGAAAATTGTAACATGGACAGCATTCACCAGACAATCGTAACGTGGGCAGTGTTCACCAGAAAATCGTAATGTGTGCCAGAAAATCGTAATGTGGGCAGCGTTCACCAGAAAATCGTAACGTGGACAGCATTCACCAGACAATCGTAACGTGGGCAGTGTTCACCAGAAAATCGTAATGTGGGCCAGAAAATCGTAATGTGGGCAGAGTTCACCAGAAAATCGCAATGTGGGCAGCAGTCACCAGAAAATCGCAATGTGGGCAGCAGTCACCAGAAAATCCTAATGTGGGCAGCAGTCACCAGAATATCGTAATGTGGGCAGCAGTCACCAGAAAATCCTAATGTGGGCAGCAGTCAGTCACCAGAATATCGTAATGTGGGCAGCAGTCACCAGAAAATCCTTATGTGGGCAGCAGTCACAAGAAAATCGCAATGTGGGCAGCAGTCACCAGAAAATCGCAATGTGGGCAGCAGTCACCAGAAAATCGCAATGTGGGCAGCAGTCACCAGAAAATCGTAATGTGGGCAGCAGTCACCAGAAAATCGTAATGTGGGCAGCAGACACCAGAAAATCGTAATGTGGGCAGCAGACACCAGAAAATCGCAATGTGGGCAGCAGACTCCTGAAAATCGTAATGTGGGCAGCAGACACCTGAAAATCGCAATGTGAGCAGCAGACACCTAAAAATCGTAATGTGGGCAGCAGTGACCAGAAAATCGCAATGTGGGCAGCAGACACCAGAAAATCGCAATGTGGGCAGCAGACACCAGAAAATCGCAATGTGAGCAGCAGACACCTGAAAATCGCGATGTGGGCAGCAGTGACCAGAAAATCGCAATGTGGGCAGCAGTGACCAGAAAATCGTAATGTGGGCAGCAGATACCAGAAAATCGCAATGTGGGCAGCAGTGACCAGAAAATCGTAATGTGGGCAGCAGACACCTGAAAATCGTAATGTGGGCAGCAGACACCTGAAAATCGTAATGTGGGCAGCAGACACCTGAAAATCGTAATGTGGGCAGCAGACACCAGAAAATCACAATGTAGGCAGCAGACACCTGAAAATCGTAATGTGGGCAGCAGACACAAGAAAAAAAAATGCACCTGTGAAAAAAGACCAATTCACTTACCTGACAGAAATCTTCTCCTCTCCCGGCATCTGGCTGGCAGCTCCCCGAGTCCTCCTGCAGCCAGGGCCGGATTTGTACTTTTCTCCACCCAAGGCCCACTGTCACCAGCCCGCCCCCCTACCCCCCCTCTGCATCACAGGACTGTATTTTCTCCAACGCTGCCAACCAACACTGTAAAATAAACATCACAAAGTACTGACTACTAAGCTCACTAATGCTAGGTACACAATACAATTTTCTGACTGATTTGCTGTCAGATTGATGATTTCCAAAATGTCCAATCTGATAGCCAATTGATTTTCCATTCACTTATATGGAAAATCGATCGGAAATCAGATCGGACATGTTGGAAATAATTGATCTGACGGTAAATGTGTCAGAAAATTGCATTGTGTGTACCTAGCAGTACAGCCTTTTTCTCCTGTCAAAGTGTCAGTGAAACAAATCCATCCGGGCATTCACCACACACACACACACACCAGGTCTGGAGGCCGTGTGCAGCAGATATGTTTTTTCAGGGGGCTGTGCTGTACCTGCACCCTGGGGTTCTGGTCTAGTTGCTCAGCCCCAAAGGCACCATAAGACCTGCCCATCTCCTCCACACTCCTGGAGGCTTAGCTATGGTTTTCAGCAGGGCTGTGGAGTCGGAGTCGTGGAGTCGGAGTCGTGGAGTCGGGCAATTTTGGGTGCCTGGAGTCGGAGTCGGGAAAAAATGCACCGACTCGACTCCTAATGAATTTGTAACTGTAATTAAAATAGAAAATATGATAAAATGTTCTATTTCTCAGATAATAGTCATTAAAAATAATGTATATATACAGTATATATACAGTAATAGCTGTGCTTAGTCCACAAAAATGAAATAAACCAATCAAAATTAGTTACTTGTGCTGCTTCAATAAAGCAGTCCCCGTATTTTTAAGGTCAGATATACATATCTGATTGTGACTGTATATATGATGTGTACACAGGAATCTCTTATATATACTAAATAACATCTATGCTGTAAGAATAAAGCCTGATGTGTAGCTGTGTCACCAATAGAGATGGTCAACGAGATGGAAATAATTCTGCACTGATGCTGATTTATACAAATGTATGCACTCCCTTTGCTGATGAAATAAAATAATTTGATATGTTATTAAAATTTGGTTTGGTGACTACAAATTAAAGGGTAACTGCAGTGTTCTCCCCAGAATTTTTTTCTAGCCGGGTGGCATGAAATAGTAGCCGGGTGGCATGAAAAAGTAGCTGGGTTGGGCGAGTTGAAAATGCAGGACAACTGTGCTTACAGCATAGGAGGAGGTGAGGAGGTGAGCTGATGACAGCCGGGTGGTCACCAAATCTAGCCGGGTGGAGCACCCGGCTAAAAGAACCTGGGGAGAACACTGTAACTGAGACGGATGAAAAGTAAAGTTTTATACATACCTGGGGCTTCCTCCAGCCCCCTTCAGGCTAATCAGTCCCTCGCTGTCCTCCACCACCCGGATCTTCTGCTATGAGTCCTGGTAATTCAGCCAGTCAGCGCTGTCCGGCCGCATGCCGCTCCCACAGCCAGGAACATTCTGCACCTGCGCAATAGTGCTGCACAGGTGTAGTATGCTCCTGGCGGCGGAGTGTGTGCATGCGCACTACGCCTGACTGGCTCAAGTCGCTGGACTCATAGCAGAAGATCCAGGTGGTGGATGAGGACAACGAGGGACTGATTATCCTGAAGGCAGCTGGAGGAAGCCCCAGGTATGTATAAAACTTTAATTTCATCTGTCTCAGGTTTACTTTGTTACACATTAGTACTATACTCTACATATGCACTCACCACAGAGCTGCAGGGAATCCACTGAGAATGCTGTGCACATCGAACACAGAGGTGTTGTCTGTTTACAATCTCCTCATTCCTCTGCAGAGTACCTGCACATCATTCTTACATGTACCCACACTTACATTGCCTAGGGCCTGATAGATGTTCTTTGTTCCGGTTTGTACCTTTTACAAGTACTCTTACCAAGGACTAGTTTTAGTCTAAAGGGAATAAATATAGTAGTCTACATATCCTTCTCACTTCAGTTGTCTTGTAAAATTCCTAAGCGTTGGCAGTTAAGAGACGAATTTCATGTTACATACTTTTAATCAACAAAATTGTAATATGCAAATTAGAGGAGTCGGTGGAATCCTAAACTGAGGAGTCGGAGTCGGAGTCGGTGGATTTTTGGACCGACTCCACAGCCCTGGTTTTCAGCGCCCAGGGCGGGGACAAAGACAGTTTTTGCGCTCCCCTCCGGCTAGTCCTGTGCTGTGGTCATGGGTGGAGCTATGACTATGGTAGGATTAGACTGTGAGCTTCTCTGAGGACAGTCAGTGACATGACTATGTACTCTGTAATGTGCTGCAGAAGATGTCAGTGCTATATCAATATATAATAATAATATGGTAGGACATTGGACTATGACTATGGTAGCATTAGACTGTGAGCTCCTCTGAGGACAGTCAGTGACATGACTATGTACTCTGTAATGTGCTGCAGAAGATGTCAGTGCTATATAAATACATAATAATAATATGGAAGGACATTAGACTATGACTGTGGTAGGATTAGAGTGTGAGCTCCTCTGGGGACAGTCAGTGACATGACTATGTACTCTGTATTGTGCTGCAGGAGATGTCAGTGCTATATAAATACATAATAATAATATGGAAAGACATTAGACTATGACTATGGTAGGATTAGAGTGTGAGTTACTCTGAGGACAGTCAGTGACATGACTATGTACTCTGTAAAGTGCTGCAGAAGATGTCAGTGTTATATAAATACATATTAATAATATGGTAGGACATTAGACTATGATTATGGTAGGATAGATTGTGAGCTCCTCTGAGGACAGTCAGTGGCATGACTATGTACTCTGTAAAGTGCTGCATAAGATGTCAGTGCTATATTAATACATAATAATATGGTAGGACATTAGACTATGACTATGGTAGGATTAGACTGTGAGCTTCTCTGAGGACAGACACCAGAGCAGGGACAAGGTCCTCCAGCACCCAAGGCTGAGACACCAAAGTGCGCCCCTCCATCCCTCCTACCTCAGCTGTCACACACTGATTGCTATTTGACTAAGTGGGCCACAGGGCCCACAACCTCCCCAACACCTTAATATCTAGTTATCTGGCTTGCAGTCTCTGCTATGTATCCCCTGTTCTTATTTCTTTCTGCTTCATACACAATTAGGAATGACAGCTGAATGAATTGTGCGCCCCCTCCTACACTGCGCCCTGAGGCTGGAGCCTCTCTAGCCTATGCCTCGGCCCGGCCCTGACAGACACTGACATGACTCTGTACTCTGTAAAGTGCTGCAGAAGGTGTCAGTGCTTTATAATAAATAATAATAATATGGTAGGACATTAGACTATGACTTTGGTAGGATTAGATTGTGAGCTTTTCTGAGGACAGTCAGTGAAAAGACTAAGTACTCTGTAAAGTGCTGCAGAAGATGTCAGTGCTATATAAATACATAATAATAATATGGTAGAATTATGTCAGTGCGGCACGAAAATAGCAACAACTGTTGCCTCCATCACATGAAATGCAACAACCGTTGCCTCCGACACATGAAACGCAACAACAGTTGCCTCCGACACATCAAATGCAACAACCCAACCATTACCTCCAACACATGAAATGCACCAACCGTTAACTCCGGAACATAAAATGCATCATAAGGTTCCCTCGGCACATGCAATGAGGCAAATGTTACTTCCTATACCTGAAACATTAACGCCCACACACGTTAAAATGCATCAACGGTTATCCTCACTCATGCAATGCAGCACACATGTTAAATGCACATACATTGGCCACATATATGAAATTATGAAAAGTAGCAAATGGTCCCCCCACACTGGGTACTTGTGGGATAAAATTGCTGAGCGGGGAGCATTACACTGGGTGCTGCTGGGAAGGTGACACTGGGGGGGGGGGGGGGGGGACACTGGATGGGTGGAGTGGGTGACACTGGGCAGGGAGGAGGGTGACACTATGTAGGGAGGAAGGTGAAACAAGTGGAGTAGATGGTGACACTGCCCATGCAATGTTACTCCTCTGCCAGTGTCTATACTGCATGACCCTGGGCTGATGTGTCTTCTCCTGTCTCCCGTCTGCATGGTCCACGCACCACTCAGCTCTCTGTATAAACTTCCCGCATCCTCGCCGCGTGATGATGTCATGTGTCTCGCACTACCCACGCACCCCGGCTTCCCAGGTGTGGAGTGTGACAAAGGTAGAGTACTGCGCACGCTGAGTGCGACACTTGCTTAGGACGGGACGCAGACTTTGGAGGCGTGAGGGAGGAGGGGGGCCCAGGACATCCGACGCACAAATGCAGGATGCTCCGAGATGTCCCATGTAAAACGGGACGTCTAATCGGGATAACTTACCTCAGAGTCCCCTGGTTATCAACCAAGATAAAACCCCCCATGTCTAAAACACACACAGACACACATACCTCCCAACTTTTTAAGATAAGAAAGAGGGACACTTAAGTCATGCCCCTGCCACACCCCTGATCACGCCCCACCACACCCCTAGTCACGCATACCATAAAGATTTCATAAGAAAAATATGTTGTTTTATAATTCAAACCACACTGGTCCTTTCTATCATGCCTCATTTTCCTTCATATTAACATTTCGCAATTAGTAATATATCAATTTGAAGGAGGGGAATAAAGTTTAGAGTCGATCAAACACATTTTTTAGTAGAGAAATATATATATACTTACATAGAAAGAGGGACAAAGTCCTGAAAGAGGGACAAATGAGGAGGAAAGAGGGACAGGGCTCCCAAAGAGGGACAGTTGGGACCTATGGACACATACCAAGCTATCTAACAACCACCAGGAGACCACAACACACACACACACGCATGCACGCACAAACACTGACACACGCACAAACACTGACACACGCACAAACACTGACACACGCACAAACACACACGCACAAACACTGACACACGCACACACACACAAAAACAGAGACAGACGCACGCACACACACACAAACACTGACACGCACGCACACACACGCACAAGCACTGACACACGCACGCATAAACACTGACACACGCACACACGCACAAACACTGACACACACACGCGCACACACACACACGCACGCACAAATACTGACATGCACGCACAAACACTGACACACACGCACACGCACGCACAAATACTGACATGCACGCACAAACACTGACACACACAAACACTGACACACACACACAAACACTGACACACGCACGCGTACGCACACACGCACAAACACTGACGCACACACACGCACTCACAAACACTGACACACACACACGCACGCACAAACACTGACACACGCACGCACACACTGACACACACATGCATGCGCACACACACTGGCACACGTAGGCATGCGCACACACACTGACACACACACTCTAACACCCACCAGGAGACCACAAAACACACAGACGCACACACACTGCTTTGTCATCCCTCTGGCAGCCAAAAGTCCTACCTAGGGAAAAGCAGCTGGGGCTACTGCAGGCCAATCATTGGGCCCGGGCGCACAAGTTCAAAGGCGACAGGCGGCAGAAGTTGAAAGGGAGAAGGGGAAGTGCAGAAGGGGAGGGGGAGTGGATTAGGGGCGGGGCAGAGCGCCCTGCAAGAAGTACGTGGCCCCTGTAGCTTGACGGAGTCCCGCGGCGGACATGCTGAGCACTGGACTCGGGGCTGACGTCACAGGCAGCCAGGTGCTTTAATTGACAGCGGGCTTAGCCGATGTGCCCGCTGTCTTTATTTTGGTCGCGGTCCGGAGCTGCCGCCTTGGTCACTGACATGCAGCCAGGACGCACACTGGAGTCGGGACTCGGCCAGAATGGAAAAGCGAGTCTGCTGCAGCTGCAGGCTGATGCTCTCTCCAGCCCCTCTCATCTTCACTGCTTGTTCTGGCTCCGCTCGTATGCGAGCGGCCGCCCCGCCAGCTGATCTGCCTGCTACACAGGCAATGCTGACAAACACACAGCAAAGCGGGGCGGCTAGCTTCAGAGTACCGGAGCGGCTTTTAGTTATGGCGGGTGACAGGTACAGTTAACCTGTCACCCGCCCCACGGAGTAAGGGTAATTCTGGCGCCCTAGTCCCATGCCTTGGGTGCCTGCTCCTAAATCCGGCCCTGCCTGCAGCACATCTCCCGCGCTGATAGGCAGAGTGCAGGGCTACGGCAAGATGGCTGCCGAAGCCCTGTACTAGAGACACAAATAGTCTCCAGTGTAGGGCTTCTTCGGCGGCCATCTTGCCGTAGCCCTCTTCTGCCTGCCGGAGACTATGCAGGCTGCTGGAGCGGGGCTGCGGGGAATGAACTGGCGCAGCGTCTATTAGACGCTGCGGCCAGTTGAGCACCTTGCTGGGGGGTCCAGAGCAGCGCTCCCCCCACGCACAGTGAGCGGGCCCCAGAGCAGCCCCGGGCCCCCCTGCAGCTGAGGGGGTCGCATCCCCGGTAGGTACGCCGGTGGGCTCACCTCAGTTGTGCTGCTCTGCCTCCCATTCAACAAATAATTCCTGTAATTTGCGCTCCTGCCCGAATGTGCATAGCAGCCGATAGTGTTCTGGGCTTGCATACTTGAGAAATGACGCTGATGTATGACCGGTACTTGTCAAGAATGCCTAACACTGTATCGGCCTCAGTTGCTGTGCAGATCTGGGCAAGAGCGAGATATTACAGGGAGCGCGAGTGGCCAGAGCATGCGCTGCTTCTTTGTCCTCTGTGCGACTGGCTGCAGTCAGAGCCACATACAGGTGACAGGGAGCGCGAGTGGCCAGAGCATGCACTGCTTCTTTGTCCTCTGTGTGCGACTGGCTGCAGTCAGAGCCACATACAGGTGACAGGGAGCGCGAGTGGCCAGAGCATGCGCTGCTTCTTTGTCCTCTGTGCGACTGGCTGCAGTCAGAGCCACATACAGGTGACTGACAGGGAGCGCGAGTGGCCAGAGCATGCGCTGCTTCTTTGTCCTCTGTGCAACTGGCTGCAGTCAGAGCCACATACAGGTGACAGGGAGCGCGAGTGGCCAGAGCATGTGCTGCTTCTTTGTCCTCTGTGCGACTGGCTGCAGTCAGAGCCACATACAGGTGACAGGGAGCGTGAGTGGCCAGAGCATGCGCTGCTTCTTTGTCCTCTGTGCGACTGGCTGCAGTCGGAGCCACCAACAGGTGGCAGGGCAGTGCAATGGAGAGAAGCCCATCCAAAACAGAGAACAGGTAAGCAGCAAACATCCTGTCAAGACCCACTTTGGATGTTCTGTTGTAATTACAGTGGACCTGAACTCAGAACTTCCTCTCTGCTCTAAAAGATACGCAACAACATAACTTTTCAATAAAAACATTTTTGTTACAGCTGATACAAATCCTGCAATAAATCTGCAGTGTGTATACTTCCTGCTTTTATGGAAGCAAACATATTTTTAACATCCTGTGCTTTCAAATGAGCTTAGCTGTTGTGGCAGTCAGGTGACACAGTGTAGAGAGCAAATTACAACTTGTGACACAGAGGAGGGGGAATTAGACAGGCTCTCGAAATACATACAGGGTACATTTCTCTGTTTTCCTTCTGTCCTGTACAAGAGTTCAGCTCCACTTTAAAGCATCTGAATGACATTTATTTATATTTGCTGAAAAATCTATGCATCTCTTTTGAATGCTGAATGTACATATGGTGGTGTGCTCTAACATATTGACAGTATACAGGAACAAAGTCTGAAGAAGGCTTATTTAAATTGCCTTTAAAACATTTTTTTTAGGGTAAATGAGGCATGTAGCATCATGTTTTTTTAATGATGTGGGGACTTAAAATCCCTCTCTGAGGGCTGGTGCACACCGAGCGGCTTTTTGGGCGTTTTCAGATCCGCTTGCGGCTGCGGATCTGCTTGGTCAATGTATCTCAATGGGGTGGTGCACACCAGAGCGGGAGGCGTTTTGCAGAAACGAAAAATGCCTGGGTGAGGCATTTTTTGGATTGCGGATGCGTTTCTGCCTCAATGTTAAGTATAGGAAAAACGCAAACCGCTCTGAAAAACGGCACTTCAGAGCGGTTTGCCAGGCGGTTTTTGTTACAGTAGCTGTTCAGTAACAGCTTTACTGTAACAATACAGGAAATCTACTACACCAAAACCGCTAGACACAGGGGCGTAGCAATAGGGGGAGCAGAGGTAGCGACCGCATCGGGGCCCTTGGGCCAGAGGGGCCCCGAAGGGCTCTCCCTCATCTACATTATTACCTCTCTATTAGTCCTGTGCTCATAATAATCATTTCTATAGATGCTGTGAATAGTAGTAATCACTAACACACTGTTCCCCATCCCCTTCTTGCACCTCTGACACTGTAGTTGCCATTGGCAGGTTTTGGCATGCCGTATCAATTGTTATGTATAGAGTGCTTGGGGGGCCCCATGTAAAACTTGCATCGGGGCCCACAGCTCCTTAGCTACGCCACTGGCTAGACAAAACCGCAAAACGCTAGCTGAAACGCTACAGAAAAAGAAGAAAAAGCGTTTCAAAATCTGCTAGCATTTTGCGGATCTGCTAGCGGGTTTTGGTGTGCACCAGCCCTCAGATGGGAAATCCGAGTTTGCTCGGATAGTGCCATTCAGATTTTAAAAAAATATCCAAATTGCTATTCAAAGTTCGGATAGTGGAAAAAGTTCAGATTATCTGGGTAGTTCGGATACCCAAATATTGGATGAGCACCACTGCTCAGGTGTATTTAAAATGACAGTTTAGCAATGAAAGGGAAAAAAACAGCATTTTTTTATCCTGCAGTCTCATAGATGGTAGGAGATGGAAGACAGAAAATGAGTCAGGAAAGAGTTAACTAAGGAAGAGAAGTGACCACTGCTAAAACAGTCATAAATTAGGACTAGCTAAATTAACAACTGCTGGGGTCAGTGTCAAAGTTGTTAAAGTGGTGAAGAAACTCTGAGTGAGCTCTCTGATGTTTGGGAATGCCTGCATTAAAACTCAGCGGAACTTAGCTCTATCTGCTTTGTAATGTAAATCCCTGGTATTTCTCACATCAATCTGTAAGTCTATCATACAAAGAAAGGAATGGATTATCAGGTGACCGTTATGATTGATCCTGATTGTTTTAACACATCAGGAAGTGAGAGAGAGATGCAGGGATTGGGGAACTGTGGAATTCATCTATTAGTGCAGAGCAGGGCGCTGGCTGGCTGCGCTGCGGGACCAGAAGAGATGATTTACTTTGACATATGACCTCTTCTCTCTCCAAGTCATGCCGCCCTTCTTATCTTATCTAATTTTATCGCCCTAGGCCGTGGCCTTTCTGGCCTTTCCAGAAATCCGGCCCTGCCGCGCACGTTAGCGCAGCCTGTAACGCTCCCCAACTCACAGCAATACAAAGTCAATGGGGCTGTTCACACTGCCCACGTTGCGTTACATGTAACGCTGCACGTTCTTCAGAGCGTGCAGCATACTATAACGTTCCAGCGGCTTAAGCCGCGTTAGACTGTTTGCACATGCTCAGTGTTGGGACGGGGAGAGGCCGCTACGTAGCCGCGCACATGGCTACTCAATATGCACTGCACTGGTGGCCGCTGATTAGCTGGCAGTACCACGTGATGCGGAGTGTTTCACTCCGCATTACGTGGTCCCGCCGGCCAATCAGCGCCACTCTCACTGCCCTAATGCGGAAAGAGCCGCTTAACGCGGCTCACTCAACGTCCGGCAAGGCGTTGCGTTAGGGGACATTATGCGACCATAACGTCCACTATAACGCAACGTCCCGGTGTGTAACTAGCCTCAATGAAAGTGCAGCATGCTGTGCGTTATATGTGGTTTTAGCTGCGTTAGACTGTTTACACATGCTCAGTAAGGGGAGAGTCCGCTATTGTTCCTAGCCACATGGCTAATTAATATTCACTGCACTGTAGTGTTGTCCAGATCATGAACAATTTGGATCTTTGATCCGGATCTTTTTTGTGAGTCGAATCATCCAGATCGTCACAATTAAGGATTCGGTTCACAGTGGATGTCTGGAAGAAACAGGAACTGCAGCTTCTGTGCACAAGCACAATCTTCCTGCTGCATCTCTCCCTTCCCCATTAGCACCCTCAATGTGCCCTCATTCTCCTGCACCTCTCACTGTGCTGCACCCCTGCTTCCTGCTTCCCTAGTAAAATGATTCAAAGATTTGGTTCAAAGATCCGGATCTTTTCAATGATCCGATTCGAATTATCCGAATCATTGAAAAGATCCGGACTTCCCAGGATAGCACCAAGAGCCTCATAATGCGGCTCAATCTGACGTCCAATTTCAACACCACCATGCCGTGTGTTAGGGACACGTTATGCGACCTTAACATCCCCTAAAACACAACGTCTTGGTGTGAAAGAGGCCTAAAAAGAAAGTGTGTTTTGCCAAAGGCAAGAAACATCAGGCAACTTTAATTATAGATCTACTTACCTGGGGCTTCCTCCAGGCCCTGGAAGCCTATGGGTCCCTCGCTGCAGCTCCGCTCCATGCCGGTCTCCCAGGGTCCACTCCGCAGCAACCGCTGGCTCAGCCAGGTTGGGGGCCGCTGCGCATGGGCGGACCACTTGCGATCACATGGCCAGGAGCATTTTGCGCAGAAGCAGAACACTTCCCAGCTACACGCTCGCTCAGTGGTTCCTGACCTGGCTAGGTCAGTGGCTGCTACGGAGTAGACCTTAGGAGAATGGCTGAAAATGGAGCTGTGGGAGCAGGGCCGGCCCTAGACTTTTTGCCGCCTGAGGCAAATTTTAAAAAAATTGCCACCGCCGCCCCTTTCCCCCCCCCTCCCCCGCGCTCTGGGGGGCCGCCGAACTGGAGGGGTAGCTGGCAGGACGGGGGTATTGGGCCAGCGGCGGGGAGGGGGGTCGGACCCCCCCCCCTCCCTCGCCTGGGTCCCCGTCCTCCGCTCCCTTCCAGCCTAAATAGACGCAGCCGAAGTGTAAGAGGCACGGGCGGGGAAGACACTCACCTCTTCCTAGCGTGCGCTCCACTGACGTCACTTCCTGCAGCGTCCTGCAGGAAGTGATGTCAGTGGAGCGCACGCTGGAGCGAGGAGGAGGTGAGTGTCCTCCCCGCCCGTGCCTCTTACACTTCGGCTGCGTCTATTTAGGCTGGAAGGGAGCGGAGGACGGGGACCCAGGCGAGGGAGGGGGGGGTCCGACCCCCCTCCCCGCCGCTGGCCCACTACCCCCGTCCTGCCAGCTACCCCTCCAGCTCGGCGGGCCGGCTCCCCGCACCCACGGACGGGCGGGTGCCGCACTGCCGCCCCTGGAAATTTGCCGCCTGGGCCCTGTGTGGGAGCAAGCCCCAGGTAAGTAGATCTGATTTTTTTTTTTTTTTGTGTGCCTGAGGTTTCCGTTAAAAGGACCCTGAGCTCTGCATAAAAATCGGAATTTGACTTACCTGGGGCTTCCTCCAGCGCCCAGTAGCCTGCGAGGTCACCCGGCGTCCTCCTGGCTTCTTCTCCCAGTCCTGCTGGTGGCTCAGTTAATCAGCGACTTCGGCCTGATGCCACCTGTGCGCACCCACTACACGTCATCATGCTGGCCAGCGTGAGAGTCCTGCGCATGGCTCTCTAAGACTGAACCGCGCATGCACAGGACTCTCTTGCCGGGCGCACTAGCGTAACAATAGGGCCTGCAGCCCCTGCTCTCGGATAGTAGTTTTCCGGATGACACCCAGCTTACCCTTCTGACGTCTTCTCCAGCCGTCCCTCGGCGCCTCCCACGATGCGTTCCACTCGGCGCTCACGTGACTTCAAACACTTCCTCCTGTGGAAGTGTTTGAAGTCACGTGAGCGCCGAGTGGAACGCATCGTGGGAGGCGCCGAGGGATGGCCGGAGAAGACGTCAGAAGGGTAAGCTGGGTGTCATCCGGATAACTACTATCCGGATCACCCGAAGATGAATTTAAGCCCATGCTTCCCCGCCACTACCCGGACTTAGATTTTAAAGTGGAGGGGAGCGCAGAGGGGAGAGCCCCGAGGTGAGGGAGGGTGGGGCCCGTCCCCCCTCCCCGCCGAATTTCTGCATGGCTTTCCCCTCATGCTGCAACCCCCACAAAACGGCCCGGGGGGGGTGCTCAGAAATTCTGCAGGGGGGCCCGGTGGGGCCTAGTTACGCCCCTGCCGGGCGGTGTGATGACACGGTGTCGGCGGCAGGAGTGCGCATGGGCAAATCGAGGTCGAAACTGCCGATTAACTGAGCCGCCAGCGGGACTAGGAGAGGAGCCAGGACAAAGCTAGGGGACTTAGCAGGCTATGGGGGGCTGGAGGAAGCCTCATTTTATACAGAGCTCAGGTTCCTTTTAAGGCCCGTGGCCGTGCACATGCTAAACAAAACCACCTGATTGCCTGGTCAGTTGGAGAACAATAGGGCGTGTGTACACATGGCAAATGACTAGAGGAGCGAAAATCGCCGCAGTGTTCAGTGATTTTTTTTTTCGCGTGAAATCGCGGAAAAATCCCACCTGCGTTTTCCCAGCGTTTTGCAGGAGTGAACAAAGCCAACAGGTGATTTGCTGATATGGCCTGATATCGTACCGTTGGCCACATGCGTACAGCGTCGTTTGAGCGACGTATTTGTTTTGAATGTAGCGGTGTCGTGCAGTCTGTCTTCTTGTTTGCGCATGGAGTACAGGTGAAACTTGAAAACTTAGAATATTGTTCATTTATTTCAGTAATTCAACTTAAAAAGGTGAACCTAATTCATGGAATAGACTCATTACAGGCAAAGTGAGATATTTCAAGCCTTTGTTATAATTTTGATGATTTTGGCTTACAGCTCAAGAGAACCCCAAAATCAAAATCTCAGACCATTAGAATATCGTGAAAACGTTCAGGGCTTGTTTCCACTGTTGCGACGCGATTTCGCCGGCATTCCGACGCTTGTAAAAACGCATGCGGATGCGTTTCCGCATGCGTTTTTACCCGCGATTTCGCATGGCAGGGTGCCATGCGAAATTAACCATGACACTGCCAGGGCAAAATAACATTGAAAAAGGTGCGAAATCGCACGCGAAATCGCGGGTAAAAACACATGTAACAAACGCATGCGTTTTTACTATTAAATACATTAGCGGCGATTCGCATGCATTCCACTCGCAGGCGAATTCGTTGGCTCTTTTGTGCGTTTTTTTACCGCTGAAAAAAACGCACCTCAACAACGCTACAGTGGAAACAGGCCCATCCACTTGCATTACATGTGCGAATCCGCATGCATTGGACGCATGCGGATTCGCTATAGTGGAAACGAGCCCTCAACATTGATTCTAGCCACAAAGTGAGGCAAACGACTAGACAAGCGACCAATAACAATAATGCAAAACAAAACATTGCAATAAATGAATAAGGCCTGGAACCCACTACAGAGCGCAAATCTCTATCGCTAGTGTTTTTAATGAGCGTTTTGTAAGCAATTTCACAAATGTTTTCTGGTGATTTTGGTAGCGATTTTAATAAATGTACGTTTTTTGCCAGCGATTGTGTAGCGATTTGCGATTTTTAATTTTAATTGGTCCTTTCAATTTTATTTTAAAAACGCTAGCAAATTTCTCTGTATGAGCAATTGAACCAGTGTTTATATACTTTACATTGCAGAACCGCAAACACCACCAAAATGCTGCATGTCCTGCAATAGCGATTTTGCTAATCGCAATCGCTCCCGTAGAATTTGGCCCATCCATTAACATGAGCTGAGCATTTAGGGAAATCGCTAGTGTTTTGAATTGCTCCCTAAGAGTGGGTCCACACTAGACCCGGTTGCAGGACGGACACTGCAGTCCGGATCAGGGGAAGTACCCACCGTACTGCAAACTGATGAAAGTGCATCAGTTTTGCATCAGTTTCCGTTCAGGTTTTTCCCTGACAGAAAACGTCTCCATCATTAGGAAGGAGTGGGAGGATTTTTTTGGGCCAATCATAAAGCTCAGGCTATCCGTTTTCACATCCGTTTTTTGCCTGTGGAGCTGGAGATGCGTTTTCTCATTGCTTTTACTACCCCTGCGTGTATCCGTGGTCCTGATCCGTTGCGTGAAAATGCAGCAGATCCGGACCTTCCGTTCAGGTTTTGAAAACGGATCCCCGCAAACGCAGACGGATCCGTTTTTTACTTGGGTGAGGCTGGTTGCTATTTTCAACATTATTATCCGGGACTCCGTTTTTCATCAGGTTTGAAAAACGCAGCCACGGATACGTTTCCGGACCTAGTGTGGACTGGCTCTAAACGCAAAAAAAAAAAAAAATGTTCTAGTGGGCTCCTGATTTTAAAGTGATATGGCAGATAAAATGGTATAAAGAGGGTGAAGTGCCAGCTGTGCCATCAGAGAAACAAAAGTGGGAGTGCAAAAATACATAGAGTTGGGGCTTATTCACAGTGGGTTGTGATGCAGCAGTACAACAACGCAAAAAAAACATTAACGCTGTGTTACCCTCACATACAGTAGGAACAGTAAAGCATACAGGCAATAAAAACTATGCTTTCCTGTACCTGGTAATGTGTGCGTTTAGAGGTAACCCACTGCAGCAGTGCTTTACCATAACGTACGCTACATGTTACAATGCGACGCTAACATCACACTGTGAACATCCCATAGCATTGCAGTGCGGTAACCTGCATTATAAGACTTTATAACGCAGCTCCACAACATCCCATTGTGAATGTAGCCTTCATTTTTTTTTATTCCTATGTGTATCACGTTATTGAATTACTATAATACTATCATGCAAGTGGGGGACGTTATTAGACTTAAGGCTGATACACACGGGGCACCGTTGTTGCTGGAGACGTGTGTGCAACAGCTCGGTGACAGCTCCGCCTGAGCGACAGCTGTCTACACGTCTCTGCCGAAAGTTTCGTCCCCCCGCCGGAAGCTCCCTTCTGGCTGTGGGTAGCTGTCGCTAGTCCGCACATACACACGCAGTACGCATGGCGGACTAGCGACAGTTGCTGCGACAGCTGTTGCCGGCGATTGGCCAAGTCAATTGAGTAGCGACAGTTTGTGGCGCGCGCCTTATACACACGGAGGACCTGTCACCGCAACATGTGCGTGCCACGTGTTTGTAGGGACAGTTGTGCCCCGTGTGTATGGGGCTTTAAAGGACACCCGAAGCGAAAATAAACGATTGTATCTATCTTCTTTCTCCTAAAAATGACTTTTTAAGATATTCCACAGTTTTATTTTATGTTTAAATCTACTTTTTAAGTTTTAACTGTTTTATTGTTTTTGTTCAATGACACATTCATTGAAGTATGCCAGAGCTAAAATCTATGAACTATTGACCAGATTTATATCTTTCCTGCTCTCAGAAGCCATTTTCTGCTAGGAAAGTGTTTTATAGCTGGAATTTCTTATCAGTGAGGGTCACAATGTAGTCACTTCCTGTCTGAGTCAGGACTGAGTCAGCCACTTAAATACCTGATATTTAACTCTTTCAGGCAGAGGGAAAAAAAAGGAACACAGCATAGTTATTAATGTGCTTGGCACTGTACATACCCATGTCTGTCTCATTATGTCACTTCGGGTATCCTTTAAGTGTTTTTATCATTGTGTTATCTGAATTGGGAATAAATATTCTTGACTGAATTGAATACAGTGTTGCTATGTTTATTGGCCTCAACTTTTGAGAGCAAAGTAGTGTTTAACGTTTATAGAGGCTACAGCACACTGTTCAGCGTTTTTGGTGCAGATTAATTGTTGTTTAGCGATGGGCTCACGAGTAGTTACCTACTCAAATTCGTGATTCAAATTAGGCTTAATTGCATCAACTGTGTGCTTGGGAGATTGAGGGTTAATTACCCAGAATTTCATTGTATTCTGTGCGTCCCAAACGTCTTGCACGCGACCTATGGGACGCCTTGCAAGACTCAATACCGCGCACTTCCTCCTTCAAGCCGGATGCGTGCAAGACATGAACTACTCGCGAGCCCATTTCTATTCTTGTTTTCCTCAGTTATGTGGTTGTTGCTAAAGTGATGATATGTGCAACTAAACTATTCACAATGACGCTGGTGCTGAAGTCTACAGACCTGTACACACACTAGGCTGATGTTGCCCAACAGGGACCGTAGCCCAATTCCCTTAGGAGTACATCGCTGGGCCAAGACAGTTCAGATGCATAGTAGCTTGCAGGCTACCAACATGTTATGTTGTAATCTGAGGGAAGAGGGGGGTTATGGAGACGCAGGGTCGACAGAGCCGCACAGATGGGAGGCCACATGGCGGGTGGGTTGAGAGGCTAGAACAGAACTATTGGCCATTGCGTGATTGAGTTGATCCGCCCGGCGGAATGCTGGCCGGGGGCTGCTGCACACACACACACACGATTATGGGCAGAGGTGACCCTTTAACATACTCCACGTTGAATGGTTTCCTTCTCCCGTGAACATGTGCTGCTTTATTCTACTGGGCATGCCCGGAGCTTACTCGCACATGCCTAGCACCGATGCCCTCAGGGGTGTGGCTGGATGAAATCGGTTTGACCTGTTGACAACTATGAATAGGTTAAAACTGTCACTACATAGGATCAGGGGCGTAACTAGAAATCACTGGGCCCTCCTGCAAAACTCTGGATGGGTGCCCCTCCCCTCCTGAGCCCCCCCCCCCCCCCCCCCGCTTTCTGCACAGGTAAACTGAGAACCAATGTTATTCAATTGGCTAGTGCACACTTGAGGCCTCGTTCACATCATTAGCGCAGATGGCTGTGCGATTGGAACGCAACGCGTCCGATCGCACGCCATCTGCGCTCCTATGCGCTGCGCTGCAGATCCCATTCATTACAATGAATGGGATCTGCGCTGCGATTCCCAAAAATGCGTGCAGCACGCGATAGCGCAATCGCGCTGCCACGCAGCGCATATGATGGGAACGGTAGAAGGGCTGTCTATGCCCTTCTACCGTTCTTGCGTGTCGCACACTATACGCGCTGCCAAAATGCGGACGGCAGCGCGTATAGTCTGAACGAGGCCTTAATGGGTTTTCCCCAACAGACAGCAGGGAAGCAATGCACGCAACTTCTCTAACAATTACATTAGCTTCTGTGATGAAACATGCATGTTTTCACACGTACAGACACACCTTGGGCTTGATTCACAAAGCGGTGCTAACCTACTTAGCACGTCTAAAGTCTTTAGACGCGCTAACCAGGGTGCTAAGTAGGTTAGCACCGGATTTCTCAATAGATCGCGCGCTAACTTTGCGCGTGCAAAGTTTTACGTGCGCTAAGTCCCATAGGCTTTAATGGGCACTTTACGCGCGAAAAGCTTGTTTAGACGTGCTAAGGGGGTTTTCACAGGCGTGCTAACAGTTAGCACCGCTTTGTGAATCAAGCCCCTTGTGTGCAGAAAACACACAGAAAACTGACAGACGAGTGTGCTCCCAGCCTCAGCTTATTACACCCACTCTGTCCATCTCTGATGGAGCAGAACTGGCTCTGCAGACTTCTCCAGCATCACTACAGTACAGAGCACTTGGGGAGGGGTAGAGAGGCTGGGGGCGGGGCTCTGCAGACTCCTCCAGCATCACTACAGTACACAGCACTTGGGGAGGGGTAGAGAGGCTAGGGGTAAAATAGCACTGTACACTATACCCTGCTGAACACTGCATAGGGACTGTCTACAAATCCCTCTCAGCAAAACTTTGTATGATTCCTTATCAGTGGCTGAGCAGATGCAGTCATTAGAACAATTGTGCAGAGAGCAGAAAGTTTTTTTTTTTTCTCTCCCTGCCCAGACTCCTCAAGTATCACTACAGTACACAGCACTTGGGGAGGGGTAGAAAGGCTTGGGATAAAACAGCACTGTACACAAGACCCTGCTGAACACTGAATAGGGACTGTCGACAAATATTTGTCTGCAAAACTTTGTATGATTCACTATCAGTGGCTAAGCAGATGTAGTCATTAGAACAAATGTGCAGAGGGCAGAAAGTTTTTTTTTTTTTTTTTAATCTCCGTGCCCTTAGTTGTCAGTCTCTCAGGACAGAGAAGAGAAACTTCTCCCCCTAGTGGGACCCCTGTGGCTTCAGGCCCGCCCTGCAGGGTCTCTTGTTAAAGGGAAGGTTCAGGGAGGGTATTGAAAAAATAAAAATCAATTTCCACTTACCTGGGGCTTCCTCCAGCCCGTGGCAGGCAGGAGGTGCCCTCGCCGCCGCTCCGCAGGCTCCCGGTGGCCGGCCAGGCCGGCTGCCAGGTCGAGCTCTTCTGCGCTCCAAGGCCCGGCACTTCTGCGTCCCACGCGGGCGCGCTGACGTCATCGGACGTCCTCCAGGCTGTACTGCGCAGGCGCAGAACTACTGCACCTGCGCAGTACAGCCCGGAGGACGTCCGATGACGTCAGCGCGCCCGCATGGGACGCAGAAGTGCCCGGGCCTTGGAGCGCAAAAGAGCCCGACCTGGCAGCCGGCCTGGCCAGGTCGGGTCGGCCACCGGGAGCCTGCGGAGCGGTGGCGAGGGCACCTCCTGCCTGCCACGGGCTGGAGGAAGCCCCAGGTAAGTGGAAATTGATTTTTATTTTTCAATACCCTCCCTGAACCTTCCCTTTAAGCCCCTGTACAGGATGGGTGGGATGCAGGATTCTCCAGGAAGCCTGAGTACCTAGGAGTTCCAAAATGCTAGATACAGAAAATCTGGTTAAGGTACATACCCACGTCGGATTTTCGCAAAAGACCCGTCATTTGAACATCTGGTCGTTTGGGCGTCAAATCGGGCGTGTGTACGGTCTGTTGTTCAGCTGATAAGACTGGACTTGAGCGATCCGCTTGGCGGATCATTCAAATCCAGTCTGATCAGCTAAACGACAGACCATATACACACCCGATTTGATGTCCAAACGACTGAACGTTCAAACGACGGGTCGTTTGCAAAAATCCGACGTGTGTACGAGCCTTTGTCTGATAGGGAATTGGATTGTTTCTAAAGGTGGCCATACACCGGTCGATTTGCCATCAGATTCGACCAACAGATAGATCCCTCTCTGATCGAATCTGATCAGAGAGGGATCGTATGGCCACCTTACTGCAAACAGATTGTGAATCGATTTCAGCCTGAAACCGATCACAATCTGTGGAGCTGCCGCTGCTGACGCCCCCCCCCCCCCCCCCCCCACTGCATACATTACCGTTCCGGCCAGCGCGAGTCCCCGCTGTCACCGGTCTGTTCCTGCAGCTACTGAACTTCCTGTCCAGGGGAAGTTTAAACAGTAGAGGGCGCTCTACTGTTTAAACTTCCTGATGAGACAGGAAGTTCTGTGTAGCTGCAGGAACAGTCCGGAAGAAGACAGACAGCGGGGACTTGCGCCGGCCGGAACAGGTAATATATACCCGCTGTATTGTGTCGGGCATTCGAACACCGCTATCGACGCACTCCCGACCCGCCGGTGATCGAGAAAAATCTTCCGCACGGACGGATCAACGGGAATCGACGGGAACAATCGATTTCGGACAGAAATCGATCGTTCTGTCAGCGGTGTGCGTGGCGATTTCACAGCCGATTCGATCACTGTGATCGAATCGGACGTATATCGGCGGGAAAATCGTTGTGTATGGGCCCCTTAATTGATTAATGGTTGTCTCTGAGGAGAGGTTTGTCCAGCTCTCTGTATCACCTTGACTGTGGGCTGGGTTAAGATAAGGGCAAGAGTTGGGTTTGTAATTGACCATTGCCCACTATTTGTGTCAATAAAGGCCTAAGTTCTTGGCTTTGTTGAGAGAGATAAAACAATTAAGACAGCTTAAGGTGTGTTAATAAAGTTAGTTTATCACTTCTAGAGCCACTTTACTTATCTAGACCTGAAATAGACTGAAAGCTGAAGACAATAGGCAAGTCCTTGTCCCACAGACCACCAGTGGTTGGCAGCTCTATTTCCACTGTCTGAGGGCTGGTTTTCACTTTTTCAGCATTTTGATGATCGCTGGTAATCAGCAAAGCGCGGCTGCCAATGTATCCCTATAGATACATTCACACTGCAGCGATTTCAATCAATCACAAACATGGTGCATTCAGCGTTTTTGGGCCGATTGCGCTGTGATTCTCATTCTGTTGAACAGCAATCAAGCACCAATTGCAAGATCTCACTCGCCGAATCACAATCACAGACCTGAATGTGATCGCCAGGAAACGGCGTGCAAGCACCAAATGCGAACCGGCCCCAATGGAACAAGGTATTGGCTCCATAGAAAAGACTGTAGGTATGGCTCTCATACTACATGAAGGGTGGTAAAATTGGTCTGTGATCTTTCATTTTCCAAAGACTATGGTCTGATGTGTGTATGAGCCTTTAGGGGTACATCGCTGGGCCAAGACAGTTCAGATACCCTGACCAGATGTCCCATTTTACCTGGGACATGTCCCAGGTTCAGGGTCCCTTGTCCCAGGCTGAAATGTGTCCCAGGTTATGTCCCACTTTTGGCCGCCAGGTGTCCCAGCTGTGGGACTCTGTGGCCGCTAGTGATGTTGCGAACCTCTGATTTTCGGTTCGCGAACCTTCGTGGAAGGTTCGGTTTGCGGAAAAGTTCGCGAACCGCAATAGTCTTTAATGGGGAGGCGAAACTTTGAAAAATAGAAAAAATTATGCTGGCCTCAAAAGTGATGGAAAAGATGTTTCAAGGGGTCTAACACCTGGAGCAGGGCATGGCGGAGTGGCATACATGCCAAAAGTCCCGGGGAAAAATCTGGATTTGACGCAAAGCAGCATTTTAAGGGCAGAAATCACATTGAATGCTAAATTGCAGGCCTAAAGTGCTTTCAGACATCTTGCATGTGTATACATCAATCAGGGAGTGTAATTAGAGCTCTGCTTCACACTGACACACCAAACTCACTGTGTAACGCACCACAAACAGCTGTTTGCGTAGTGACGGCCATGCTGGACTGATGCGCAACATGGCCAGAGTGCAGGCCGTGGCAGTTTTCCAGCCCATATGGTCGCCGGGCTGTGGTAACTCAATGATAGAACAACAGTGACTGTCCAGCTGATCAAATTTGGTCTGTCCACAATGAAGCCACGACCTTATTATCTTCTTGTTTTCATATGTGTCAATGGCAGCACGGTCGGCAGCACGGTCGGGTTAAGTCCCGCCCACTTGACCCCCATAGGACCCTCCCTATAAATCTCTCCCTTCAGCTCCCCCCCTTTGTAATCTTTTTGTCCTCGTTCATCACCTGACTCCATGGACCAGACTGCATGCTGAACTACTATCAATACTTTCACCTTCCTACCTTACCATCCAGGTCTGGCCCGCCTGGGCATAGGTAGGAGTCCCAGTATAGGTAGGCAGGCATAGGTAGGTGCCTCAATAGTTAGCTAGGCATAGGTAGGAGACCCAGTATAGGTAGGTAGGCATAGGTAGGTGTCCCAGTAGTTAGCTAGGCATAGGTAGAAGTCCCAGTATAGGTAGGTAGGCATAGGTAGGAGTCCCAGTATTGGTAGGTAGGCATAGGTAGGTGCCTCAGTAGGAAGCAGGAGATTTGGGCGCATGAGACAAGTGGACTAAAAGGGCGCCCCATTCACTTCCATTATAAATATTGTTTAATGGGCGCCGAACAGGGAAAAAAAGGCGCCGGAGATTAACGTTTTACAAATGGCGCCCGGAGATTTTTAAGGTTTTATAACTGTGCTTGTGATGATTTAACTTTACAAAATGAGCCCGTGACGAATAACGTTTATAAAGATACTAAACATATTTATCCTGTTTAATTAAGGCCTCGTTCAGACTATACACGCTGCCGTGCGCATTTTGGCAGCGCGTATAGTGTGCGACACGCAAGAACGGTAGAAGGGCATAGACAGCCCTTCTACCGTTCCCATCATATGCGCTGCGTGGCAGCGCGATTGCGCTATCGCGTGCTGCACGCATTTTTGGGAATCGCAGCGCAGATCCCATTCATTGTAATGAATGGGATCTGCAGCGCAGCGCATAGGAGCGCAGATGGCGTGCGATCGGACGCGTTGCGTTCCAATTGCACAGCCATCTGCGCTAAATGATGTGAACGAGGCCTAAAACATTATTTAACATTTTGGGAGAAGCAAAAAGAAAGAGAAGTAAAAAAGGCGCTACTCTGTCTCCCTATCTCCCCAATCAGTCAGCTGCTTGATTCTCAAGGTGTGGGTATCTCTTTAATCCCCACCAAACATAAAATTGACAAAAAACAGAGAATAGCGCTCGTATCCAAATTTATAATTGATAGTTTATTTATTTATCTATCTATCTATCTATCTATCTATCTATCTATCTATCTATCTATCTATCTATCTATCTATCTATCTATCTATCTATCTATCTATCTATCTCTATCTATCTATCTATCTATCTATCTATCTATCTCTATCTATCTCTATCTATCTCTATCTATCTATCTATCTCTATCTATCTATCTATCTCTCTCTATCTCTCTATCTATCTATCTATCTATCTATCTATCTATCTATCTATCTATCTATCTATCTATCTATATATATATATATATATCTATCTATATATATATATCTATCTATCTATATATATATCTATCTATCTATCTATCTATATATATATCTATCTATCTATATATATATCTATCTATCTATATATATATCTATCTATATATATCTATCTATCTATATATATCTATCTATATATATCTCTAGCCTTTGGAATTAAAACCATATAAGCATAAAGGGTTTCATATACAAGGTCACTTCAAAAGTACTCCATAATATCCCCCTCTGCATATACTTTCTAAAAAATTTTTTTTTTTATTTTAATAAGTGGAACAATATAACTTCATTCATGCCATACACACTGTCATGCATACCATGGAGCCACCTGAATCTCTAATAAAAATTCCCCATAAAAAGTTCTCCAATAAAATCCGTATAGATAAATGTATTGGGTCAATCCTCCTATGTGTTTATAACAGTCCCCTCCGTTATCTCAGAGTGTCTATCCACCTGCCGCAAAAGACGCTTTCAATCACTTGTGCGTTCAGTCACTTACGCGTCCTGCAGCTTTTCTAATTTTCACATGCGGGCTCCGGCCGGTAGCCTCGCAAGCAGGACTCCTCTCTCTTTCCGTATCGCTGCTCCCCCGGTATGGCGTCCGTTTGCAAGCTCCTTACAGCTCCGTGCGCTCCGGCTGTACAGCTTTCCGGGTGATTGGCCAGTTGGGAGTGACGTCACTTCCCTTTCCGGGCTCCTGCGTTCCAACCAGCGTTCCAATGCGATTTCCTGCTTTCAAAGCTCCCATATGCAACCATGCACCATCGACATGTTTCGATAGTATACGACTATCTTCATCAGGATGAGGTATCCCTCATCCTGATGAAGATAGTCGTATACTATCGAAACATGTCGATGTGAAGGGCTCTAGGAGCATCCACGCAGTGTTTCCACATTCTGCAGCAAAAGCACGTGCAGTATAAGGTGCATGGTTGCATATGGGAGCTTTGAAAGCAGGAAATAGCATTGGAACGCTGGTTGGAACGCAGGAGCCCGGAAAGGGAAGTGACGTCACTCCCAACTGGCCAATCACCCGGAAAGCTGTACAGCCGGAGCGCACGGAGCTGTAAGGAGCTTGCAAACGGACGCCATACCGGGGGAGCGGCGATACGGAAAGAGAGAGGAGTCCTGCTTGCGAGGCTAGCGGCCGGAGCCCGCATGTGAAAATTAGAAAAGCTGCAGGACGCGTAAGTGACTGGACGCACAAGTGATTGAAAGCGACTTTTGCGGCAGGTGGATAGACACTCTGAGATAACGGAGGGGACTGTTATAAACACATAGGAGGATTGACCCAATACATTTATCTATACGGATTTTATTGGAGAACTTTTTATGGGGAATTTTTATTAGAGATTCAGGTGGCTCCATAGTATGCATGACAGTGTGTATGGCATGAATGAAGTTATATTGTTCCACCTATTAAAATAATTTTTTTAGAAAGTATATGCAGAGGGGGATATTGTGGAGTACTTTTGAAGTGACCTTGCATATGAAACCCTTTATGCTTATATGGTTTTAATTATTTAACATTTTAACCCTTACTGTTTGTAAAACATTATTATTCACAAAATAAAGCAATCAGTACGTAACGTAAATTGTAATATATTTTTTACAATCACTATTTGTAAAACATTTCTAAGGCTGGTTTCACACCAGGACGTTGCGTTTTAGGGGACGTTATGGTGGCATAACGTGCCCCTAACAAAACGCCTGGTGCTCCCTGCTTTGGACGTCAGAGTGAGCCGCGTTGTGCAGCTCACTCTGGCGTCCGTGATGCCGTGATGCACACTCTTGGACGCATGCGGCATCACGTGGTCCAGCCGGCCAATCGCCGCACAGAGCGGCCGCTCCAGGAAGTAAACACTGCATGTCACTGAGTGCAGTGAATATTAATTATCCATGTGCCTGGCCGCTCTCCGCTCCTCCCCAACGTCACTGAGCATGTGCAAACAGTCTAACGCGGCTTAGCCGCTTACAAAGTACTGCATGCAGTACGTTGTCTAATGGCGCAGCGTTCCTAAGTAACGCAACGTGGGCACTGTGAACAGCCCATTGATTTTTCATTGCTGTGCGGTGGGGTGCGTTACAGGCTGCTCTAACGTGCGCCTGTAACGTCCCACTGTGAAACCAGCCTAAAACATTAATATCCACCCAAAAAAATTATTTACATTTTTTTATTTAAACTTTTTATTTATTGTTTGTAAAACATTATTATCCATAGGGGGGTCTTAGGTTTAGGCACCAACAGGGGGGGGGGGGGGGTCTTAGGTTTAGGCACCACCAGGGGAGTCTTAAGTTTAGGCACCACCAGGGGTCTAGGGGTTAGGGATAGGTACAGGGAGGGCTTTGGGGTGGTTAGGTTTAGGCACCACCAGGGGGGGTCTTAGGTTTAGGCACCACCAGGGGGTCTTAGGTTTAGGCAGGGGGTCTTAGGTTTAGGCACCACCAGGGGGGGGTCTTAGGTTTAGGCACCACCAGGGGTCTAGGAGTTAGGGATAGGTACAGGGAGGGCTTTGGGGTGGTTAGGTTTAGGCACCACCAGGGGGGTCTTAGGTTTAGGCACCACCAGGGGGGGTCTTAGGTTTAGGCACCACCAGGGGGGTCTTAGGTTTAGGCACCACCAGGGGGTCTAGGGGTTAGGGATAGGTACAGGGAGGGTTCTGTGTGAGAGTAGGGTTAGGTATAGTTTTAGTACAATTTTAATTATACTAATCAACAGTTATTATGAATGTACTTATATTAATATCATTGTTATAAACAATATTTTCACATTTTATTATAATAATAAACGATAAATCAAGATTATCCATAACAATATATAATTATAATGTTTAAACAAATCTTACTGTTTTTTTAACAAACGTAATTATAAGTTTCAGTTTAGAAACAGGGAAGATTAACGTTTTAAGAATTGCCGATTTCATACACATTATTTAATGATTTATATATTCTTAAAACACTATTTGTAAATGAAATTCTACACAATATTTTTATAAACGATAATACTGCTTATCGTTTACACCACGCGCCCTTTTTTGCCGACGCCCTTTTTTGATGTACACGCCTCAGTAGTTAGCTAGGCATAGGTAGGAGTCCCAGTATAGGTGGGTACGCTTAGGTAGGTGCCTCAGTAGTTAGCTAGGCATAGGTAGGAGACCCAGTATAGGTAGGTAGGCATAGGTAGGTGTCCCAGTAGTTAGCTAGGCATAGGTAGGAGTCCCAGTATAGGTAGGTAGGCATAGGTAGGTCCCCTAGTATAGTTAGGTAGGTAGGTGTCCCCGTATAGGTAAGTAGGTGCCCCAGTAGTTAGGTAGGCATAGGTAGGTGTCCCAGTATAGATAGTTAGGCAGGGCCTGGCTGGCACAGTAATAACAATTACCAAGGTCCAGCTGCAACAGATAGGGCTGTATAATGTCAGTGTCAGTGAGCAACACACACACACAAAAAAAACACATCTGGAAAACATTAGCTCTCAAAAGAGCTGTTGAGGGGTGCTATTTTAGCAATAACAATCAGTCAGGAGCAAGCCAAGAGCCTAACTAATCTTTCCCTAGGAGAAAAAATCTGCAGCAGCTCTCCCTAGTCTGTCTATTTGCAGCAGGCACACGAGTGAATGTCATGGCCAGCGAGCCTGCCTTATATAAGGAGGGGTGGGGCTCCAGGGCTTAGTGTAGCCTGAATGGCTACAATGTGCCTGCTGACTGTGATGCAGAGGGTCAAAGTTGACCCTCATAGTGCATTATGGGGCGAATCGAACTTCCGCAAAAGTTCGCATGGTCCAGGCGAACGCGAACCACCAAAGTTCGCCTATAACCGTTCGCCGGCGAACCGTGCGCTACATCTCTAGTGGCCGCATGAGGTAATGTTTGCCTCATTTACCATTTGCGGAGTCAAAGTAATCGTTTTCTGCTGCATTCCATGTGTCAGAGGTAACGGTTATTGCAATTCATGTGTCGGGTAACGGTTGCTGCAGTTATTATTATTTGATGGTCATAGAGACTGCATTTACTACTTTGGGGTTATTGTTGCAGCATTTGGCATTTTAGGTGACTCAGTCCTGACTCAGGCCTGGGGATCACTGAAATCCGCAGCAGATCCGCAAAATGCTAGTAGATTTTTAAACGCTTTTTTATATTTTTATGAGGCGTTTTGCGGATTGCTGCTGCGGATTTCAGTGTAACATATTTCATATATTGTTACAGTAAAGCTGTTACTGAACAGCTTCTGTAACAATACTGCCTGGTAAACCGCTCTGATCTGCAGTTTTTCAGAGCAGTTTGCGTTTTTCCTATACTTAACATTGAGGCAGAAACGCCTCTGCAATCCAAAAAATGCCTCACCCCGGGAGTATGCGTTTCTGCAAAACGCCTTCCGCTCTGGTGTTACCCACCCCATTGAAATACATTACCCTAGCATATCCGCAGCCGCAAGCGGCTGCAAAAACGCATGAGTATCCCGCTCGGTGTGCCCCAGCCCTCAGACAGGAAGTGACTACAGTGTGACCCTCACTGATAAGAAATTCCAACTATAAAACACTATAATAGCAGAAAATGGCTTCTGATAGCAGGAAAGAGATAAAAAAGGGTCAATAGTGCATAGATTTTAGCTCTGGCATACTTCATTGAATGTGTCAATGAACAAAAACAATAAAACAGTTAAAACTTAAAAAGTAGATTTAAATATAAAATAAAACTGTGGAACATCTTAAAAAGTCATTTTTAGGATTTAGAAGGAAGATAGATACAATTGTTTATTTCATTCGTTTATTTTCGCTTCGGGTGTCCTTTAAAGTGGACCTGGCCAGAAGGAAACCAGAGAAATGCACCCTGTATGGGCTAGTGCACACCAAGAGCGCTTCTGCGCGTTTTTAAAAAGCGCTTGGCTAATGTATTAGAATGGGATGGATCACACCAGAGCGATGTGATTTTTTCCAAACGCAAATACGGGTCCTGCAGCATTTCTGCGATTCATCCTCAATGATATAGGAAAGTGGAAAATCGTTTTGAAAAGTGCTAGATCAGAGCGATTTTTCCAAGCGTTTTTGTGACAAAACCAGTAGTACGCTAGCAGCTGAACTGTACATAAAAAAAAAAAATGCTACACTGAAACGCTCCAAAAATCACAAGGTAGTAATAGGAAATCACTAGGCACATGCCTAGAAAAATCACTTCAAGAAGAGCAGAGTGTTTCCGATCACACTATCACTTTTAGGTGTGCACTGGCCCTTCGTGATTAGAGAGTTTAGCCTGTCTAATTCCCCCTCATCTGTGACTAATTGATCTCAGCTATGTCAGCTCAGGAATCTGGGCTGACTTGGCAAAGTAGCTAATTGGTAAACACAGGATGCTATGACCTCCATTCACAATGAATTTTCACATTCTGTAATCAAATGTCAGAAAATTACCAAATGAAGCATGAGTTTGCCCACATTCACAATGTTGTCTACCTAAAATTACCAGGCGAGGAAAAAAAAAAGTTGTATAAAAAAAAAAGTGATAACGGCTTTACCTGTATTTTACTGGTAAATTCTGCACAAAAAAAAAATGTAGTTTATAATGATAAAAAGTGCAGTGTTTCTATCACCTGTAAGTACCTGGCTCAATTTTTACTTCACATCTAATTACATGTAGTCTATAGTCTTTTGAGCTGTGTTTGGCCTGGTGCACACCAAAACCCGGTAGCAGATGTGCAAAATGCTAGCAGATTTTGAAACGCTTTTTCTTATTTTTCCGTAGCGTTTCAGCTAGCGTTTTGCGGTTTTGTGTAGCGGTTTTGGTGTAGTAGATTTCATATATTGTTACAGTAAAGCTGTTACTGAACAGCTTCTGTAACAAAAACGCCGGCAAAACCGCTCTGAACAGGCGTTTTTCAGAGCGGTTTGCGGTTTTCCTATACTTAACATTGAGGCAGAAGCGCATCCGAAATCCAAAAAGTGCCTCACCCCGGGAGGATTCGTTTCTGCAAAACGCCTCCCACTCTGGTGTGTAACACCCCATTGAGATACATTGACCAAGCGGATCCGCAGCCGCCAGCGGCTGCAGAAACGCTGAAAAAGCCGCTCGGTGTGCACCAGCCCTTTGCTGAACTTTTTCCACAGAAAACAATATTTTCCACACTTTAACAATCATTTAGGCTACTTACACACCAGGACGTTGCGTTTAGGGGACGTTATAGGGCACATAACGTGCCCCTAACGCAACGCCTGGTGGTGTTGGAGCAGGACAAGCAGCGTTACAAGCAGCTCTTGGTGCGCCTGCTCTGTCAGAGGCACTGCGGAGACCACGTGAGCGGAGCTCTCCGCATCACGTGGTCCCACCAGCCAATCCGCGGCCCCTCCAGGATATAAATACTTCAAGTGCAGTGAATAATAAGTAGCCATGTGCCTGGCTGCGTAGCGGCCTCTCCCCGCCTCCTCTCCGCCCATAAAATGAAAAAAAAAAAACCTACTGAGCATGTGCAAACCGTCTAACGCGGCTTAGCCATGTAAAGTACATGCAGTACGTTATTTAGACGTGCTGCGTTACATTGTAATGCAACGACGTGGGCACTGTGAACAGCCCATTGCTTTTTCATTGCTGTGCGTTGGGGTGCGTTACAGGCTGCTCTAACGTGCGCCTGTAACCTCCCACTGTGAAAGCAGCCTTAACCACTTAATGACAAGCTGACTTATAAAAACGTCCTGCTAGAGCCTCTTAACGGCTCCAGGACATTTTTATCAAGTTATTAAGTCAAACAGTGCTGCTGGCCTGCTGCCACTGTGCTCATGCATGTGAAAGTAGTGGGGGTAAAAAAAAAAACCCTTAGAATAAAAATACACCTTTATTTCCAAATATTATATAGTCACCATACTTTGTACTAGAGTCATAATTAAAATCTTGTGATAACCAGAACAAATAGGCAGATAAAATGTGTGGGTTTTATGCACAGCAGGAGTGTTTGTATTAAAACTATAAGGGACTAGTGCACACCAGAGCGGTTCGGCTGCGTTTTGCGATCCGCTTGCGGGTGCGGATCCGCTAGGGTAATGTATTTCAATGGGCTGGTGCACACCAGAGCGGGAGGCGTTTTGCAGAAACGCATACTCCCGGGCTGCTGCAGATTTTGGATTGCGGATGCGTTTCTGCCTCAATGTTAAGTATAGGAAAAACGCAAACCGCTCTGAAAAACGGCACTTCAGAGCGGTTTGCCAGGCGTTTTTTGTTACAGTAGCTGTTCAGTAACAGATTTACTGTAACAATACATGAAATCTACTATACCAAAACCGCTACACAAAACCGCAAAACGCTAGCTGAAACGCTGCAGAAAAATAAGAAAAAGCGTTTCAAAATCTGCTAGCATTTTGCGGATCTGCTAGCGGTTTTTGGTGTGCACTAGGCCTGAAAGGTGAAAATCGCTCTTGTCCGTTTGGAGTGAAGTCAAGTGGTTAATTTTTTTTAAAACCATTACTGCACTTAACCAACCTTTACTCGCACTTGGAAAATATTTTGTGAATATGATTAAAAAAAAAAAAAAGTGTAAGGATAAAACAATGCACTCTCTTTCATTATGAATTTTTTTTTGTGGAATTTACCTCTAAGGGCTCGTTTTAACTTCATGCGGTGCGATGATCGCGTGACAACTAAACCGCCACTATTGACGCAAATTACCCACCGCGATTCGGCAAGGAGGAAATTATGGATCGCATGCTGCAGATTTCAGCACCACGCATCCGAGTCCCCATAGTCCCTAACAGGAAGCCGCATGGCGCCACATCCGGTTGTTCGGACAGCAACCAGAAGTGGTCACGGAGGGATGCATTGATTGCTCTGCATCTTAAACGCCAGTGAAAACAGGCCCTGAGGCCCCATTCACACTAGAGCGTTTTGCCGCGATCTCGGCAAAACGCTCAAACGCTAGCGCTTTTTAGAAGCGCTAGCGTAATGAAACCCTATGAGCCCGTTCTTACTTGGGCAATTTGCGCTAATCGCAGCAAATCGACCAAAAACGGGTAAAAACGTGAAACGCAAACGCGTCACCTGCACCATCTTCAGGCGATTTCCCGGCGATCGCGTTTCAGTGCTATAGAAGCGCTAAACTCGATTGCGGCAAAATCGCAGCAGTGTTCAGTGATTTTTTTCCTCGTGAAAAAAATCACTCCTGCAAAATGCTGGCAAAAATCGCCAGCGTTTTGCATTTTGTAAGTGTGAATGGGGCCTTAGTGTTTTGCCTGCCATTTACTTTTCAGGACATGGGTAAATTTGCCCGACTGCCTCATTTGTGCAAGGGCAGGAAAACAAAAAACACTGTATACTATTTAGTAAGACCAGTACAGTATGTACCCATGTGAGTTCAGGAATACGTTTGGAAGAAAGCTGCTCTTGTTGTAGGGACTTTCATTACCTAATATTTATCCCATCTCTATGAATATATTACATTCACTCATTCCCAGCAGGAGGCTACTTTTCCCTTGCATGCCTCCTCACCTCCTTAGTTAGCATTACCTATACAAGAGTTTCTCATTTGTAAGGACTGTGTGTAAACAAACTATGGCTTTATATAGAGTTCAATTGTTCCCTTTTCCAAAAAACCCCTCTGGTCGGCCATTGCCTGTGCTCCTAATTACAGGTAAAAGTTCCTGTTTACAGTGACTTGTTGAATGGATGCCCGAGGCCAGACCTGAATAAAGTCCAATAGGCAACCTACATGAATATCAAAAAGTGGAAATAAATTAACTGAACAGAATATGAGAGGAAGGCAATGCCCAGCAATGGAACCATGTGGGATGTTAGCATAGGTATAAGGAGGGGTTTAACTGAACTCGTTTCACGGCCACAGGTGGTCAGACCAATTTCAAGCCAATTAAACTTTTTGCTAGGCATAGGTTTTTTAAACAAATCTTACCACTAAAAGCGGTGGCATTCCAAACAAGCTGATAAACCGGTTTCACAACAATTTTTGTACATCTCAGTGCATCACACAACAGTCAGTTTGGAGACTGTTTAATCAAAATGTTTCTGACCCCTTCCTTTTTTGCTCACTCTGAAAATTGATTGGAAAGTCATTTTTGAGAAAACAGATGTATGCTGGGCATACACGGTTAGATTTATGCGCCGGATCGAGCCGCTGGCTTGACCCCGGCGCATCCCCGCTCGTCCCCGCCAGCGCCTGCATCAATCCCCACCCGTCCCCACGGGCGCTCCTTATCTTCCGCTCGTTTTCTTCCCATTGTCCGCCTGCGGGTATCGAGCAGGGAATCGAGCGCCTCGCTGATCGGACCTGTCGGAAATGATCAGTCGAGCCATCAGCGGCTCGATTGATAAGAAAAAAATCGCTGTGTATGCCCAGCATTAGAGAAGAGGTTTTTTTTTTTTACTACACACAGCAAATTTAAATTAATAATTTTATTGAACATTTATGATCACTTTCACAAGTTTGGATTTACAGTTTTTCAAGCACTGGTCTAGGTGAGGGAACCCAACAGGAAACCTCAGACCAACAGCCGCTTCCTGCTCATGACAATCTGGTCACATCCACTAGTTTGTAAGAATTAGGGGACCCCTGGGTAAACACTAAAGCTAAGATTGCACACCAGGGCCCATATGCAATTAAAATTTTTACCTGGGGTTTCTCCTAGGTGATATATTCAGAGGCGGGACAAGGTCCTCCAGCACCCAAGGCTGAGACACCAAAGTGCGCCCCTCCATCCCTCCCACCCCAGCTGTCACACACTTATTGCTATTACACTAAGAGGTGCCACAGGGCCCCCAACCTCCCCAACACCTTAATATCTAGTTATCTGGCTTGCAGTCACTGCTATGTATCCCCTTTTCTTATTTCTTTGTGCTTCAAACACAATTAGGAATGACAGCTGAATGAATTGTGCGCCCCCTCCTACACTGCGCCCCGAGGCTGGAGCCTCTCCAGCCTATGCCTCGGCCCGGCCCTGGATATATTTACATAGTTACATAGTTATTTGGGTTGAAAAAAAACATACGTCCATTCAGTTCAACCAGAGAACAAAGTACAACTCCAGCCTGCTCCCTCACATATCCCTGTTGATCCAGAGGAAGGCGAAAAAAATGTTGTCAAAATGCCTTTTCAACCATCAGCAAGCAAAAAAAAAAACTACTGAGAACTTTTTGGGGATAGTACGTTACACTTACTTTTTGGAACTTTTTTTTTTTAAATTGCAAAGTCCAGGAAAGTTGTTTAAAACAGAAGATTGGGCAAGGGAGGAAGGGGGGGGGGGGAAGAACACCCAGGACTGAGGCTAGGTTCTCAGTGGGACATTGCGTTGTGATGTTAAAGTCGCAACGCAAAATGACAATGCAACAAAAAAGTCGCAATGCACCTTAAGGGCTCTTTCACAGTGCAACATTAAAGTCGCACGTTCTAAAATACTTTAACGCAGAGTAACGCACAGCAATGTAAAGCTTGTGCGACATTCTCAGTGCACACGTTGCGTTGTGTGTAACGTGTAGCGTTATTAAAAAGTGCTGCATGCTGTGCGTTTAACAATGAATCTGCTGCGTTACTTGTGTTGCACATGCTCAGTAATATTTTTTTTTTTCCTTTTTTAAAATGTTCCGCATGCACCGTTTTCGTTCCATAGTAAATACATTTTATAATGTGCGACTTTAACATCGCACTGTGAAAGTGTATATGCGTTGCGTTAGGGCCGCGTTGTGCGACCTTAACGTCGCATCAAACGCAACGTCCTACTATGTAAGTAGCCTAAAACCTGGAACCCACTAGGAGTGCTTTGTGATTAGAAAAGCTCTTACTAATGTAATGCTAGGGGTGTGATCCCACTAGAACAATGTGACTTTATAAAAATCCCCCATAGCATTGCATTAGTAAGAGCTTTTTCAAATCACTAGCGCTTAGAAAAAGGCTGCTAGTGGGTTTGAGCCCTAATGCTGCTTTACCGTCACATACAGTAGATGCAGTGGAGCATGCAGGCAATGAAGAGTATGCTTCCCTGTATCTTAACGTCTGGGTTTAGCGGTAACGCACTGCAGCAGTGCATTACCATAATGCAACATTTACAACGTGACATTATCGTTGCCCTGTGAACGACGCATAGGCTTAACATTGCTGTGCGGTAACCTGCGTTACAACACTTTATTAGTGCAGGACAATAACGTCCCATTGTGAATGTAGCCAAAAAGTTGCATACGGGCCCAGGACTCTTCCCCTTCAGCTGCTGGGCTTCAGGCACATTCTTAATTTACCACCTCCATTCATATGCAATTGTGAGTAAAGGCTCATACACACATCAGACTATAGTCTTTGGAAAATGAAAGATCACAGACCAATCTTACCACCCTTCATGTAGTATGAAAGCCATACTCTACACAGTCTATTCTATGGAGTTGAACTCCACATCAGAAAAAAATCTTTGCAAGATGCTGCACACACAAATGCTGTACAGACACAAAAGATCAGTATCTGCAAAAGATCTGTTCCTGCCAAAAATCCATTCCTGCAAATTGCAATGATAGTCTATGAGATCTGCAGATCATCATACACATGATTTAACTGACATTCATCTGCAGATCAAGCAATCATCTGCAGATCTGAAAATCCATCCTGGTGGATCTGATCTGCAGATGAATGTCAGTTAAATCATGTGTGTATGATGATCTGCAGATCTCATAGACTATCATTGCAATTTGCATGAATGGATTTTTGGCAGGAACAGATCTTTTGCAGATACTGATCTTTTGTGTCTGTACAGCATCTGTGTGTGCAGCATCTTGCAAAGATTTTTTTCTGATGGGGAGTTCAGCTCCATAGAAAAGACTGTGTAGAGTATGGCTCTCATACTACATGAAGGGTGGTAAGATTGGTCTGTGGTCTTTCATTTTCAAAAGACTATGGTCTGATGTGTGTATGTGGCCTTAGTGTGATGCACACCTCTGGTTGCCAGTCTGGGATGTGCCAAGGATCAGTCCAGCAGTACTCCAGACGATTCAAGCTGTAAATGCAAAAAGGCCGGCACCATCCAACGTAATTTTCATGCTCTTGGATGGTGCCCACCACCATTCATACAAATTTCCTAAACCTATTCGTTTGGCGGCATGGATAAAGTTTCCTGCTGTGTCCCCCACTGCTAAAGCCTCGTACACACGCTTGACTAAAGTCGGCTAATAACAACCACCCCAGATAATAATCAAGCAAATTCATACAGTCGGGAGAGGTGAGGCCCGAAGCAAAAGTCCAGATTATTTCAGAAGGGCCACACACTCCATAAGCTCAAATAAAGGCATTTATTGAATCGTCAAGTGTCAATTGTCCATTCAGCAAACCAACGTGACGCTTCAGGGCCACATCGGGTCATCTTTATCAAGACATATACACCATGGTTACCATTCTGTAGATGCCTTGATAAAGGGGACCCGCTGTGGCCCCGAAACATCACGTTGGTTTGCTGAATGGACATCTGGTACTTGATTTAACCTCTCTGGCAGTATCCTTATTTCTGGATTTTAGTGTGTGATAGCAGTGACATTTTTTCACACGCTTTTAGACCCTAAAAATCATACCGTTAGATAGATCTCCGGCAGCCCTCCACATAACACACCTCCAATGGATGCAGCTCTGGATTACCATTCTGAGCTGTGGATTTTCGTCCCGAGCCTGACTCGGGGTTACCGCTTAGGAGGTTAATAAATAGGTTTGTTTGAGCTTATTGAGCTCTGAAATTTTCAGCTGATAATCAGGCGCGTATGTACAGAGACACCCAATCCCAGGTGCGCAAGTGATCTGCCTGGCAGGTCAACTCACCCCTAGTGGCTGCCAATTTCTTGGTGCACGCCACTCCTCCGCATGTTGTCAGGCATGCGCCAGTCCCATTGCCCCTTCGCATAGCAATAGTACTCGTCAGCTACACAGCTGACTCCAGTTTATGCAGCCCAGTGATGTCACCCAAGGGGATCGGGTACAAATGAACAGGCCACTGTCATCAAAGTTTGTATGCACTTTAAGCACTCTGCGATTGCCTAACGCCGATCAGCAGCCAGAGTGGCTCTTCCATGGCCGACTAACTGTTAGAAAAAGAAAACAGCCATTAATTCTATGTACAGGGGACAGCTCTGTCCAGAGGCGTATCTAGAGGGGTACATGCATGGCTTGTGCCATGGGCGCCACAGCACCATGGGCGCCATGGCTGCCTCCTCCTCTCTCATGCTTCACCACCATACTGCAGGATGTCTCTCAGGCATTTTTACCTGTTTTTTATACTGCAGGACATCTCTCACTACCTATACTGGGGGGGTCTACACATTTCTCTCAATCAGACATCAAACAAATGACAGCGCTCATAGGCTGCAACTGACTTGTAGACCAACAGAGGCATGCAGAGCCCTGCAGGGCTAAATACATGCATTGACTGCAAATCAGATGCAAATCATGTACTAGTCCTAATCTACAATTTGAATGCAAATTGATGCACATGGATGCAGCTAGCCATAAGTATACTTACATGAGTTTTGTACAGCAGGAGACATTGGCAGCGCTTCCAAACAGAGGCTGCACCCGAATTGGCTACCTGCAATAGATGTGCAGAGCTCCACAATGTGGACTAAAATACACAACTTGCATTCAAAACAGGTACAGCAAAGGAGGACGTTGGCTTCAGTATAAATATGTGCACAAATTATTCCCTACTAGACTTCCCCACGGCGATGACGGGTCCTCTCGTGGAAGACCTACCTCTAGTCTAACGATAAAAACACGATTTTTTCCTAGTGCTGCTAGTCATAAAATGGTATACACATTTCTCTCAAACAGACATCAAACAAATGACAGCGCTTATAGGCTGCAACTGACTTGTAGACCAGAGGTTTGTTTGATGTCTGTTTGAGAGAAATGTGTATAAAAATCGTGTTTTTATCATTAGACTAGCAGTAGGTCTTCCCCAAGAGGACCCGTCATCGCCGTGGGGAAGTCTAGTAGGGAATAATTTGTGCACATATTTATACTGAAGCTAACGTCCTCCTTTGCTGTACCTGTTTTGAATGTATGTTGTGTATTTTAGTCCACAATTGTGGAGCTCTGCACATCTATTGCAGGTAGTCAATTCGGGTGCAGCCTCTGTTTGGAAGCGCTGCCAATGTCTCCTGCTATACTGGGGGGGGGGGGGGGGGGTCTACTTATACTGGGGGACACCTGCCAAATCTATACTGGGGGGTTACTTATACTGAGGGGAACCTCTCATTACCTATACTGAGGGACTACTTATACTGGGGGGATACCTCTTACCACTTATACTAAAGAAGGCTACTTATACAGGCGAGACTTCTCTAACTATATATACTGAGAGGGCAACGTACACAACATGGGTCTACTTATACTGGGTGAACTACCTCTGGCTACCTATACTAGGGTGCTACCTCTAATTACTTTTACTTGGGGGTTAACTCTATCAACCTGTACTGGGGAGACTAGTATCATTCCAAGAAAAGAAGCTGTTATTATGGGAAAAGGTCTGATGGGGGAGGCGCAATTTCAGTGTTTGCCATAGGCACTATGTCACCCAGATACGCCCCTGGCTCTGTCACTGAGCTGTCCCTTCAAGTAGCTCACAATCACCTCTCATAGGCCGACGCCAATGAGAGGCGATCATACTGATTAGCTTTCCGGGGGAGGGAGGGATGCTGGGAATAAACATGTACAGCAAAATAAACAATTTTATTAAAATAAATGAACAATAAAAAAAAAGTTGCAGGCAGCAGCAATCAGATGCCACCAACAGAAAGCTCTGTTGGTGGCAAAAAAAAAAAAAAGGGGCAAGATTAATTTGTGTTCTAAGCTGTATGCAGCGAAGAGCTCCGGATGAAATCCGAGTGAGTTTGGGAGTTAAATGTACCCAAAAGCTGTCTTCTTTAATCCGTCCAACGTCACGTTCCCGTGACTACCGCACTTCCTCCTTCCGGGTTGAAGGAGGAAGCGAAGCGCCGTAGTCACAGGAACGTGGCTTGGAACAGCGCGAGACGTGACGTGGAACGGATTAAAGAAGATGGCATCTGGGTAAGTCTAACTCCCACTCATCAGCCGCATCAACTGCACTAATTATCTGAATTATATTCGAATGAAACTCATTCGGATTTCATCCGGAGCTCATCGCTGGTTGTATGGCTCTGCTTAAAGGATACCCAAAGTGACAGGTGACAAGATGAGATAGACATGTGTATGTACAGTGCCTAGAACACAAATAACTATGCTGTGTTTCTTTTTTTCTTTCTCTGCCTGAAAGAGTTAAATATCAGGTATGTAAGTGGCTGACTCAGTCCTAACTCAGATAGGAAGTGACTACAGTGTGACCCTCGCTGATAAGAAATTCCAACTATAAAAAAAACTTTCCTAGCAGAAAATGGCTTCTGAGAGCAAGAGATAAAAAGGGGAATTTCTTATCAGTGCCCTCACTGATTAAAAAGGCCCCTTTTTATCTCCTGTCAGACAGGAAGTAACTGTAGTCACTTCCTGTCTGAGTCAGGACTGAGTCAGCCACTTACATACCTGATATTTAACTCTTCCAGGCAGAGAAAGAAAAAAAGGAACCACAGCATAGTTATTTGTGTGCTAGGCACTGTACATAGCCATGTCTATCTCATCATGTCACATGTCACTTCGGGTATCCTTTAAAGGGAACCTAAACAGAGAAGGATATGGATTTTTCCTTTTAAAATAGTACCAGTTGCCTGACTCTCTTTCTGATCCTGTGTCTCTAATACTTTTAGTCATAGCCCCTCAACAAGCATGCAGATCAGGTGCTCTGACTGAAGTCAGACTAGATTAGCTGCATGCTTGTTTCAGGTGTGTGATTCAGCCACTACTGCAGTCAAAGAGATCAGCAGGGCTGCCAAGCAACTGGTATTGTTTAAAAGGAAACCTACATATCCCTCTCAGTTATGGTTCCCTTTAAAGCTGCACAGGGATGAATTGTAAAAAGTAGCCTGGTCACTGGAGGGGTGTAATCCTGTGGTCCTCAAGTGGTTAAAGGACAACTGTAGTGAGAGGTATATGGAGGCTGCCGTATTTACTTCCTTTCTGCCTTTTTCCTCCTCAGACGTTGCATTACAATTCCTCCTTGGAGGAAAACATGGATCAGGATGCGCCTCACACAGACCAGCAACAAGCTGATAGGTAAAGATGCATCTGGTAAGTATATCTTAGGTTATTTCACTAAAAGAGCGCAGAAGATCATTAGACATTTCTCGGTCTCCTGACAGCCCCAGAAGACATCCAGGAACATCCAGAACATGATGACAGAGCTCAACATTCTCATCACTCGGAGAGATCACGTTCTCCTAGAAGGGATTACTATTACAGACCTCACTATAGATCTAGAAGCAGATCTCCAAGAGAATACTATCGTGAACACCGCCATCGTAGACATTTCACAAAACATTGCTGGGCCTGTGGGAAAAGGGCCTTGCCGGATAAATTAGTGTGCTAGGCATGCTTCACTCAAATGCAGAGCCGGGACAAGGTCCTCCAGCACCCAAGGCTGAGACACCAAAGTGCGCCCCTCCATCCCTGCCACCCCAGCCATCACACACTGATTGCTATTAGACTAAGAGGCCCCCATGGGCCCACAACCTCCCCAACACCTTAATATCTAGTTATCTGGCTTGCAGTCACTGCCATGTATCCCCTTTTCTTATTTCTTTCTGCTTCAAACACAATTAGGAATGACAGCTGAATGAATTCTGCGCCCCCTCCTACACTGCGCCCTGAGGCTGGAGCCTCTCCAGCCTATGCCTCGGCCCGGCTCTGCTCAAATGTCTACGGAGCAGCAGCAGCCTGTAGAGGTCACGGAACTAATAAGGAAAGCGGTGCAGGAATCTATGGTGGAATACGTGGCCAATATTCCACAGTCTTCGCAAGCAGGAGGAAATGCCATCGACAGAGGGGGGAGAAGCTAAAGAGGTCTGGCTGCTCTGAAAAGGTCATCGAAACATTACTCAAAACCAGAAAGCCGACGACGAATAAGACCTATCACAATATATGGTACAAGTTTCTAGAGTTTGCAGAAGAAAAACGTTTTGATTCAGCACAACCTTTGCCAAGCCAAATACTGGAATTCCTTCAAACAGGAGTAGTCAAACAGCTAAGCTATTCAGCACTGAAGGTGCAAGTAACGGCTTTGTCCACTTTAACAGGAACCAGATGGGCTATGGTGGATCCATTAGTATCACAATTCCTAAAGGGAGTGATGAAGATCAGACCTCCTAGGAAAAGGGTCTTTCTAAAATGGGATCTGCCTGCTGTTCTGGACTTTCTTACAGGTCCTCCCTTTGAACCGTTGGAATCATGCTGGCTCTGGGACTTAACTTTGAAAGCAGTCTTTCTCACAGCAGTATCTTCAGCAAGAAGAGTCTTGGAGCTTCAGGCTATAGGAATTAAAGAACCATTTCTTACCTTTTTCCCAGACAGAGTGGTCATCAGACCAATGCAACACTTTATACCAAATGTTGCCTCAGTTTACCACTTCAACCAAGACATTGCCTACATTCCAGGAAACAGTTGATAAAAGGCCACACAAACTGGATGTAGGAAGAACATTAAAACAATACTTACAAGCTACACAAGCATTCAGAAAAACGGACAGACTTTTTGTGGTTCCAGCAGGCTACAGAAAGGGGGAGCCTGCATCTTCCCGAAACCATAGCTAGCTGGATAGTAAAAACCATTCAAACAGCTTATAAATCCACCAACATGGATCCCCCAGAACAAATTGGGGTACACTCAACTAGGTCAGTTGCAGGAGATATAAACAGACAAACCGAGAGCCCAATATTGTGTAGTAGGTATTAACCCAAGATGAACAAAAATGACAGGTAAGCATTATACTTACAAACACGGGTTACCGCTCAGGCAACCACTGTATAGGCAGGTGGGGAGTATAGACCTGTCCCCACTCAGGATTAAAATGTCGCTCTCTGTGAAAGAAGGAGGGTATATCACCCTTCCACTAGTGTTGGGCGAACAGTGTTCGCCACTGTACGGGTTCTGCAGAACATCACCCTGTTCGGGTGATGTTCGCGTTCGGCCGAACACCTGATGGTGTTCGGCCTTTTAAGTTCGGGTTCGCCCCGAACTACTAAATGGCCGCCAAACAGGGCCGAACAGGGCCCCTGTTCGGCCGAATACTGCCCCCCCATGGGGTCGCAGGCATAAGGGGGGAGCATGCCCCGATCGCGGGGGGGGGGGGGGGGGTCGGAAATTCCCCCCACCCCCTCCGCTAGCGCTCCCCCCTCTGCCCGCTTCCCCATACAAAAGTTTCAGGAAGTACCGGTCCGGTGGTAGTGGGTGGCTGGCAGTGGGCGGCACTGTGAAGTGAGTGACTGAGGAGGAGGAGTCCGGAGAGTGGCGCGTTGAGGGAGGCCGGGCAGCGGGCGGTTCAGCAGTAGTACCGTACTACTGCTGAACCGCCCGCTGCCCGGCCTCCCTCACCGCGTCACTCTCCGGACTCCTCCTCCTCAGTCACTCACTTCACAGTGCCGCCCACTGCCAGCCACCCACTACCACCGGACCGGTACTTCCTGAAACTTTTGTATGGGGAAGCGGACAGAGGGGGGAGCGCTAGCAGAGGGGGTGGGGGGAATTTCCGACACCCCCCCCCCCCCGCGATCGGGGCATGCTCCCCCCCCTTATGCCTGCGACCCCATAGGGCCCCCAAAAGCGGGATGTTCGGGGAGTTCGGGGTTCGGCCCGAACATTGCGGCCATGTTCGGCGAACTTTCCCGAACCCGAACATCCAGGTGTTCGCCCAACACTACCTTCCACCAAGGGTGGATCGCTGGATAAGTCAATGTACAGAGGCGCCAGTAGGATAAAAGGTTTAAAAATTTAGGTGGTGGTGGTGGGCCAACCAACCCAAAACAGACACGATGCTGTCGGTTGAAATCAACGATAATTTATTCACATACTCCAAGGAGCACTGCGACGCATTTCACGGGTACAAAGCCCGCTTCTTCAGGCATTAAATAATAGGATTTGTACCCGTGAAACGCGTCGCAGTGTTCCTTGGAGTATGTAAATAAATAAAATTATCGTTGATTTCAACCGACAGCATCGTGTCTGTTTTGGGTTGGTTGGCCCACCACCACCACCTAAATTTTTAAACCTTTTAGCACCTTTTATCCTACTGGCGCCTCTGTACATTGACTTAGTTCAATTGCAGCCTCATGGGCAGTCTATGCCAAAGTGTCGTCAGATAAAATTTGCCAGGCGGCCAATTGGCGGACAATACATATGTTTGTTTGTATATATGCTTTTACCCATCATATTGATATTGACAGTAGTGAGAGGTCTATACCTTGGGAGGTCTGCCACTGATTGCCAGCTTGCCTGATAATGTGGCCATAGATAGACCTAACGATTATGGGCAGATTCGACAAAGAGACAAATTTATGTCTAATCGAATCTGATTAGAGATAAATTTCTCTTTTTGTTGATTCTGCCCATATACTACAGGCCGATTCCCATCCGATTTCAACATGAAATCATCAGGGAATCGGCACCGCCGCTGCCCCCAAAGTAAAATGTTCCCCCCTGTGTGTGCATTATACGTTGCCTGTCCTGTTGCAGCCTCCGCTGCACGCTACTGGCGCCTAGTGTCTGACGTCGGCGTAAAACGCCTGATGTCAGACACTAGGCACCAGTAGCATGTACGGAGAGCCACCCGGAGGTTACGGACACCGCGCGGAGGCTGCTACAGGCCAGGTAATGTATAAATGCACACACAGGGGCACATTTATACATTGCAGCAGCGGGGGTTTCATCGTCTCGTCGCTCGTTCGGAAATCAGCCGCCATACTGCCACACACCCCACCAACCAACTTCGGCCCGACATCTTGCATCATGCGCGATCGACCATGCGACCAATTTCCATCTCGAAATTGGTCGATTTGTCGATCGGGCATGCACTTGGCAGCACCAATTTTCATCCAATCCAATTATAATAATCGAATTGGATGGTCGATTGGCTGCTAAGTCACCTGATGTATGGCCATCTTTACATTTTGTCAGGGCAGACCTCTTCCTCACACACCTCCAGTGAAGCTTTCACCCCCACTGTAGGGTAGCTACACCCCACTTCCTGATACTATTGAAGTGGAGGGGGATAAGCCAGGACCCCCACAGATTCGAGAGGGCTGAAATCCCAATTGTAGGGTCTTCACAGCAGGACGATCCACGGCAGTGGAAGTCAACTTTTTAATCATTTGATATTTATAATAAAGTTATTAGCTTTTATCATTTACCTATAGGGCTTGTCGTGTAGACAGGGCCACCATCAGCAATTTTTGGGCCCCTGACACATCATCAGACCTCCAACCCCCCCCCCCCCCCCCCCGGGCCAACCCACTGGTTGCTGTGCCCGCCCACGAACCACCCCACCCCCGTGTCCGTGCGCGAAGGAAGTGCATGATGTGGCAAAAAGTGAGCATGACCATGGCATGTTGTGGGTGGAGCCAAATACTACCAAAATACAGGTAGTCCCCAGTTAACGAATGGGATAGGGACTTGTAGGTCCGTTCTTATCCTTTATCCATTCTCTTTTGTCCCCCTCTTTTCTTCCTGTGCCTCTTTTGTCCCCCTCTGTCTCAGCTCTTCCCCTTCCCCTAGCCAGGTATAGGTGCCCCCAGTATAGGTATCCAGGCATAGGTGCCCCCAGTATAGGTAGCTAGGTATACGTTCCCCCAGTATAAGTAGCCAGTTATAGGTGGTGGCCCAATATAGGTAGCCTGTAGCCAGATATAGGTAGTGCCCCAGTATAGAAAGTCCCCTGTAGTGGGCTCACTAATCTGCTCCCCACTTTCATGCGCTGTCATCACTCTTCTCTCAGTGCTGTAACGCGGTGTGCGGGTTAGTGAGTCACAGGCCCACAGTCAGCACATGCGGTCCTTCCAGCGCTTTGTGGGAGCCCAGGGCCCCCAGAAGCCCTGAGCCCCTCACTGCAGTGTCAGTTGCCCCCCCCCCCCCCCCTGATGGCTGCCCTGCGTGTAGACTATAGTGTTGGATTCTATCTCCCTGGTACTCTTTGCATTTCGGGTGGTGTTTGTACGCAGCTAATTTTGTCAGATCTGACAATACTGTTCTGCTGCATGCCTGATCTGCTGCGTGCTTGTTCAGGGTCTATGGCTAAAGATAGCCAGGCAACTGTTGTTGCTTAAAAGGAAATAAATATGGTAGTCTCCATATCACTCTACCCTCGGGTTTACTTTAAATGCTTCCAGGGATGGAGATATTCTGATTGGGTGTGGCAGGGAGTTCCAAAGTGTAGGGGCAGCATGACAGAAGGCTCTGTCTCCAAAGGTTTTGAGATGGGCTGACCAAGTTATTAGATCCCTTTGATTTAATGTGGGAGGTGTGATGCAGTTGCAAGAAATCCTTGAGGTCTCCAGGGTCAGGGCCCTGATTGTGAATGGATGTGAATGTTGGCTTTGGAGCAGAACAAGCTTTACTGAAGCATTTCATTGGTCTTGCCTGCTTCCTCGGGTAATAGAGCTTACAAATGCAATGATATACAAGACACACACACAAAACATTCACTGTATAATTACACATGAGCCAGATTAATCAAAAAGTACAGGAACAAATATAACTTGGGACAAGCAAAATAATATGGGACAAGCAAAATAATACACCACAAGGCAGTTACAAATATCACACTCTGAAGCAGACAAAAAAAACATACAGAACCGCCAAAGTTCCCCCCCTTACGTTATGCTTACGCAGAAACAAAATACATGCATCAGCAATTAAATCGCAAATAATCTGATAGTGCTCCAATGCCAAACCTAAATCGAACTCCATAATTGTTTATGTATCTAGCTATTAGTGCGCTTTCAGACCCATTTATCTGACGATACACACACCCGCTTCGGCATTTGCATACCACAAAAACTAGAATTCCATTGACTCCCCCCCCCCCCCCCCCCATCTCACATATACTTCAGTGATCTGTACGGAATGTGCATTGCTGAGAGTTCTATGCACAGAGGGAGATATAACTTGCTTGGCAGTTGGAAAAAAAAAAGTTTTTTTTCTACAATGCAACAAGGTTCACAAACTGTCAAGGCCATGGTCATGATGCCACACTGTGGGAGGGTTTTCACCTTAATACATACAGCGCGTGCCGTGAAAAAAGGACCCAACTTATTAACGAATTTGGCGCCAGGTATTAACGAAATTTGATAACGAGAACTATCGTTGTCAAGCTTTATTGACGATCTTTACTGTTGCAAAAACCAATGAGATATATTAACAAATAAATTTTAACGGTAATTGTCATTGCATTTTTCGTCAATACTGTTTAACCCAACCCTACCCTCACACAGAACCCTCCCCTGGTGGTGCTTAAAACTAACCCAATCCTAGTGGCGCCTAACACTAACCACCCCCCTTCTGAGCTTCGGCTTGAGTTCTCTTTAAAGAAAACCTCAAGTTTCAAATTAAATCCTGTTTGGACTCCAGATCCCTTCCCTGCCTCAGAATTTGATGTGTTTCGTTGCTATGGAAGTGGGAGATGGGATGACGCATGGCATCAGGAGTGTCGCTAGCCCCAAAGATCAGTGGCACGTGCCACGGATCTATTCTGGAGTGCCACGGATGTCCCCAGGCAGAGTCAGAGCTGTGGAGCTCCTATGGTGGCATGCTGGGAACTGTGATGTGTCAATGGGGGGTATGCTGGGTGCTATAGTGCCTCTATGGGGGCATGTTGGGTGCTGTGATGCCATGCTGGGTGCTGTGGTGCCTTTATGGGGGCATGCTGGGAGTTGTGGTGCCTCAATGGGAGGACCGTAGGAGCATGGGAGGGGTCCACTAGAATGCTATGTGGGGACTGCCAAATAACCTGGCAGCAGGCCAGCCTGACCAGCAGAAAGCCAGACCAGCCAGCAAAGAAGCCAAGTAACTCTGCCTAGATATGTTTAAGTAGCACTGCCTATTTATGTGATATGCTGCATTTATTTATTTAGTATTTGTATTAATGGAGAGGAGGGCTTCACACAACATTTTGCTGGCCAGGTCTACTTAGACCGCTGTTAAGTTAATGTAAATGTGCCTCCACCCATGTCCACACCCACATTCTGGTGCATGGCCCCACCCATTTTTCAGCTAGAGTGCCCAAAAGTGGCCCGGATCTCTTAGGATCCTCACAACGCCCCTGCATGGCATACCACGGAGTGGCTTCCAGTGTGTAGAGTGAGTGGGAAAATAATCCTCTCTGAGGACTAGGTTCTTTGTAAAAGACAAAAGAGACACAGAAAGACCGGGAGCCTGATCTGGTGTATTATCAGAGAGACACCAGAATAAATGTGCAGGTAGGAGGAAATATACTCACAAAGTTTGGGTTGCTATACATATGCAACCACTTTTGATCGCATGTGAGGAAGTACCGTCCTCACTCGGCCTTGCTTCTAGCAGTGTAGTTGGTCGCAGCTCCACAAGAAAAATATGCCACTGGAAAACCCTTCCAAGAGAGCACTCCCCTAGACAGGGGTAAGATAAACTGGGAGAAGAGTAGGAGGCGCCCGTGGACTTATAGCTAAATTTGGTAGTAATTAAAATAAGGTATTAAATTTCCTACCTTAACACAGTAGGACTCATACGCACAGTAGTAGTTGAAGTTTTTCAAGCTTTATTGGGGCACAAGTGACAACGCGTTTCGCGGCCTAGCCGCTTCCTCAGGTCTATAGGTGTGCCTTTAGATATAATATGGCCACAGTCAGGACAAACATACAGCTAAAACATCATATAGTAATAATCCAGTAAAAAACATCATAATACAGACATCATAAATACGAAAATTGTATATAAAATCAGAGCATAATACCTCATAGGGAAAATGCGTGAATTAAGATTAAAAAACATAGCATGTGTCCCCACAGTAATATGTGAACATATGGACGCATCCACGTGCCCGCACATGCATAATTAGGCTGGACCCCTAAGATTGCCTAGATGTACATCAAATCATACAGTATAACAATTGTATTTAGTTCATGTATCTGGGTAGCCGCAATATATATTATCTCGGGGCCCCAATAGGTCCATATAAGAAATTAGGTGGTTCCGATTAAGCAACCTGGGGAGGGGAGGGAAAGCATATATGGGAGAGCTAATTAGCTCTCCCATATATGCTTTCCCTCCCCTCCCCAGGTTGCTTAATCGGAACCACCTAATTTCTTATATGGACCTATTGGGGCCCCGAGATAATATATATTGCGGCTACCCAGATACATGAACTAAATACAATTGTTATACTGTATGATTTGATGTACATCTAGGCAATCTTAGGGGTCCAGCCTAATTATGCATGTGCGGGCACGTGGATGCGTCCATATGTTCACATATTACTGTGGGGACACATGCTATGTTTTTTAATCTTAATTCACGCATTTTCCCTATGAGGTATTATGCTCTGATTTTATATACAATTTTCGTATTTATGATGTCTGTATTATGATGTTTTTTACTGGATTATTACTATATGATGTTTTAGCTGTATGTTTGTCCTGACTGTGGCCATATTATATCTAAAGGCACACCTATAGACCTGAGGAAGCGGCTAGGCCGCGAAACGCGTTGTCACTTGTGCCCCAATAAAGCTTGAAAAACTTCAACTACTACTGTGCGTATGAGTCCTACTGTGTTAAGGTAGGAAATTTAATACCTTATTTTAATTACTACCAAATTTAGCTATAAGTCCACGGGCGCCTCCTACTCTTCTCCCAGCCTCTCTGAGGACACTTAGGTGTTGGGCTTTGCAAAAGATCTGGTAGGTGACGTTGACGCCCTATTTACACTTAATGCGCTGCATTGAGTTGTGTCACATTGCATCCCATGCTAATATGGGACACGACGCAATGCCAGAGTTTCATTCGGATTTCATCCAGATAATTAGGGCAGCTGAGTAGGTGGTTGACAGAGGTGACCGCGGCTGGGAACTCATCGTGAGACGCGCCGTGGGATGAATTAAAGAAGACAGCTGCTAGGTAAGTTTAACCTTCCGTCACCCACAGGGGTCGAGTGGGGCGTGGACGCGGGTGGACGACGTCCACTTACATTTTCCTGAGCGTGGACGCCGTCCACCCTGGCATGTGTGGAGGGGAGCAGCGCAGTGGAAGGAGAGCTGTGAGCAGCGGTGGGGAAGGGGGGCCATCTCCCCCCTCCTTCCCTCACCTTAGTGCTCTCCATCCCTCGCTCTCCCCTCCAGAACTAATGTGCGGGCAGCCGGCAGCGGGCGTGACTTACCTCTCCTCGTTCCGGCGCCGGATCTGCGTGCCGCTGCTCTGGTCTAGACCAGACCAGACTAGCGGCAGTGGAGTGCTCGCGCCGAACGAGGAGAGGTAAATCCCGCCTGCTGCCGGCTGCCCGCATATTAGTTCTGTAGGGGAGAGCACTAAGGTGAGGGAAAGAGGGGGGAAATGGCCCCCCTTCCCCACTGTGCCCACAGCTCTCCTTCCACTGCGCTGCTCCCCTCATGCTGGGGGGACACCTGACTACCTATTCTGGGGACATATACCCCTGCCTACATATACTGGGACATATACCCCTGCCTACATATACTGGGACATATACCCCTGCCTACATATACTGTGCACATATACCCCTGACTACATATACTGGGCACATATACCCTTTCCTACATATACTGGGCACATATACCCCTACCTACATATACTGGGCACATATACCCCTGCCTACATATACTGGGACATATACCCCTGCCTACATATACTGGGCACATATACCCCTGCCTACATATACTGGGACATATACCCCTGCCTACATATACTGGGCACATATACCCCTGACTACATATACTGGGCACATATACCTCTGGCTATATATGCTGGGCACATATACCGCTGCCTACATATACTGGGTACATATACTTCTGGATACATATACTGGGCACATATACCCCTGGCTACATATACTGGCACATATACACCTGCCTACATATACTGGGCACATATACTGTGACATATACCCCTGCCTACATATACTGTGGCATATGCCCCTGACTACATATACTAGGCACATATACCTCTGGCCAGAGGCGGCCTTTGGGGGTGGCAAGTGGAGCGATCGCCCCAGGCCCCGCACATGAAGAGGGCCCCACATGTCATGCCCGCCATACCATGCTCATTTTGGTGGTGGTGAAGGAAAGGTCTACAGAAGTCTAGCTGTTTGTGTTCTGAGCAGTGTGTCATTTACAAATACTCAGATTTTCCTATTTTGTTTTACACACCTTATATTTTGCACCAACCCCCCTTTTATTGCTCAGGTTTTCGTCTTCAGCATGCTTTACTGTACTATGCCATTTGCATTTTTGTAATGAATTTCTGTACTGACATGAAGCTTGCCAAATGTCAGATTAAGGTAACGTGCAAGAGCCTCAGCCTGAGGGCCCCAGGGGCATTTAGGTCAGTCAAGCATGGACTGGAGCTAGAGGAGGCTAAGGCTGGAGCTTCCAGACTGGCTGTGGATTGGTGCTAGGTTTCAGGGGGAGCTAGGGATAGGTAGAGGCTGGCTGGGGAGTTAGGGATAGGTACAGTTTGATTACATTACGTATAGTAATGGTTCCTTTATTGGTTGGCTTAGTTTTTAAACAATAATAAGGCATACTGCTTTAGAGGTGGACAAGCCCGTGACTGTGGTGGTACGGTACATGGCCTTCACTTATGGCTCTAGGCCCCGCATATGACACTCGCCCCAGGCCCCGCGTACTCTAAGGCCGCCTCTGCCTCTGGCTATATATGCTGGACACATATACTGTACCCCTGCCTACATATACTGGGCACATATACCCCTGCCTACATATACTGGGCAGACAGGGCTGCCATCAGAAATTTCTGGGCCTCGTAATGGTAAAACCTACTGTGCCCCCAACTCAGAATTACAAAAAATTTCAATGTAAAAATCGGCCAAGGCGAACACAGCCACACTCACTGACAGTCTGTACATTCTGTGACAGACTTGCAGCTGGGGCCCATGTTCATGGCATTGTTCAACTGGCTCCAGACTTACTCAGGCCCCATACTGCAGTCTCACCTATGATGCTCTGAAGGCGGCCCTGTGGGCACATATACCCCTGTCTACATATACTGGGCACATATACCTGAGCCTACATATACTGGGCACATATACCCCTGACTATATATACTGGGCACGTATACCCCTGGCTACATATACTATACTCATGGCTACTTATACTGGGGACACCTATAGACCTGGCTACCTATGCTGGGGATACCTATTTTGGGGGAACTGCTGTCAGATTATCTGCATTTTTGGGGAACCGCTGTTATGTATTTGGGGGAACAGCTGCCAGATTATGTGTATGTTAGGGGAACGGCTGCTGCCAGATTATGTGTATTTGGGGGAACTGCTGTCAGATTATCATATTATGTATGTTAGGGGCACGGTTGCTGCCAGATTTTGCGTATTTTGGGGAACTGCTTCCAGATTGTGTATGTTTGGGGGACCACTGCTGCCAGATTGTGTATTTTGGGTGTTACGTGTATTTTGGGTGTTCCGCTGCCACCAGGTTTCGTGTATTTTGGGGAACTGCTTCCAAATTATGTGTATGTTGGGGGAACTGCTGCTGCCAGATTGTGTATTTTGGGTGTTACGTGTATTTTGGGTGTTCCGCTGCCACCAGGTTTCGTGTATTTTGGGGAACTGCTTCCAAATTATGTGTATGTTGGGGGAACTGCTGCTGCCACATTGTCTATTTTGGGGGAACCACTTCCATATTATCTGTATTTTGGAGGAACTTCTATCAGATTACGTGTATTTTTGGTGAAATGCTGTCAGATTACATCTATTTTGGGGGATACACTACGGCAGAGCTCAAACTTCCCCGGCAGACCTTTCACATCACTGCTAAGGTCATGTATATTTGACACCACCCATGACCACTCCCACATTATGCTTGACCACGCCCATATTTTGGCGCACCACGCTACGCGCGGCGCAGGGGTTTTCCAGGTGAGTCCACTCCCCTCTTTTCCCAGGACTAGACCCCTGGTCACCCACCCACTCAGCTGCCCTAATTATCTGGATGAAATCCGAATGAAACTCATTTGGATTTCATCCTGAACTCATGCCTACGCAACGCAACTCAAACCAATTTAACGCAACGCATTAAGTGTAAATAGGGCCTAAAGGGCTTCCGTACACACTCCCTAGATTCTCCCTAGCTTCTCGCCCGGGGCTGTCTTTATGGACTGCCCTGGACAAGCTTAATCTAGTGTATGTTAACATACTTTCTTTGAAAAGTAAACAAGAACTAAGTTGAGACTTTTTGTTATGGGTACCAACAATGAATGGAGCATAATAATAATGTCCTCCTTGATGAATCAGCAAAGTAGGCATCTCCACAGTGGACAGTAATGGGCGGGGCAAAGGCACAGAATGCTTTCACTTGCACTGTAGCATGGGCCTTCAGCTTTCTAGAGACCTCCTCATGAACTGGGTGTGGTGATCTCACCCACTTTGAATACAATGGATCCAGTCAAAACAAATGAAACAAAACAATGAAATGATAATAAAGGACATCAAATAACAGTCTTCTCAGTAAGCTAATACAAAGAATAAAGATATGCAAATATCTGTAACTGCAGCAATAAAATAATATAAATGAGTTTAATGCTGGGAATACGCGGTTCGTTTTTGACGCTCGATTCTGCAGTCGATTCTCTGATCTTCTGCTTGTTTTTCTTATCTTTTTCCATTCACTTATATCAGAAATCTAACTAATTGAAAGGGAGATCGGACATGTCGTAAATTATCTATTGAACCATCTAATCACCTAAAAAACGAACCATGTATTCCCAGCATAAAGAGCAACTGTAGTGAAAATGACAATGAATAAAATTGCTTATTTTTTACAATAGTCATTTATAGATTATTTAGTCAGTGTTTGCATATTGTAAGATCTTTCCTCTCCCTGATTTACATTCTGAAATGTATCACTGGTGGTGACATCTTTAGTTCTGCCAGGTGATCTGTACGGAATGTTCATTACTGAGAGTTCTTTGGATTACTTATTACACTGGCCCGATTCGCGGGCGTTTTGACAGCAGATTCGATCCTGGGATCGAATCTGCTGCCAATCGTTCGCGGTAAACGCACCCGCCGATCCGATCTCCTTCCGAAATCGGATCGGTCCGTCGATCTCGCCGTGCGGGAAATTACCCTCGATCGCCCGCGGGTAGGGAGCGCGTCGCTAGCGGCGGCCGATCCGATCAGGTATACATTACCTGAAGCTGGCTCCGGGGCATCTTCTCCGCGCTGCATGGCTCTGTTCCGGCTCCATCCCGGCGCTTCCTGTGTCACTCCGTGACCAGGAAGTTCAAATAGAGGGCGCTCTATTTGAACTTTTTGGTCACGGAGTAACACAGGAAGCGCCGGGATGGAGCCGGAACAGAGCCGTGCAATGCGGAGAAGATGCCCGGGAGCCAGCATCAGGTAATGTATACGGGGGGGGGGGGGGGGGGGGGGGGCAGGCGGCAGGAGTAATTCAACAGATTGTGATCGGTTTCAGGCTGAAATCGATTCACAATCTGTTTGCAGTGAAGGCAGCCATACAATCCCTCTCTGATCAGATTCGATCAGATAGGGATCTGTCAGCTGGTCGATCTAATGGCAAATCGACCAGTGTATGGCTACCTTTAATAGTTCAGTTTATATATTAAATAGCATCCAAAGGCCAGATATTTGTACAGGAGCTCTGTACACATGCAAGATGGTTCTCGGGCTAAGGAGGTCGGTCGGGGGCCGCCTCTGCAGAGAATCTAGCATATGCACGGTGCCCCCCTTCAAACACCCCCCCCCCCCCCCCCCACACACACACACACATACACACACCTCGGTGCCTCGGCTAGCAATCAGTCTGGCAGATTGTTTTTGCTGAACACTAATACTAAGTACCCACGACCAGTGGTGCTCAGCAGAGCTCGAATATTCGAGTAGCTCGAATATTCGAGCTCTTTTTCAGCTATTCGAGCTCGGTATTCGAGCTCCGAATAGCTGGAGCTATTCGAATGGGCTATCCGAGTACACTCGAATAGCCCATTCACTATTCGAGCTATTCGAGCAACCCGGCGCTATTCGAGCTCGGTACCGAGCTCGAATAGCGTCATAGCCCAGATTGATGTCCTTAGAGCCAATCAGAGGGCTCCCAGGCCCTCTGACGGCAGCCAATCACAGAGGGGGACCCTGGCCAGCCCCTACCCTATAAATAGCGGCCGCCATGTTCCGTTTCTCCATGCTTGCCTGAGACTTGTACAGAGAGAGAGTTGCTCCTTTGTGCTTTGGCTTAGCAAGAGCTCTATTGTGGTCATTTACCTAGCGTTTTTGCTCACCTACACCTGCCATACACACCTATATTGTTGTTAGTTAGATAGACATTGTATTTTAGTTAGTAGCTTGTGTGTTACATTAGAGACAGGCAGCTGCTGCAAGCTTACAGGTTTAGGCCTCAGGGGGGCCTTGCCTCTGTGGGCAGCTGTCCTCTGTTTATTTCTCTCATCTATACCAGTATTTCTGCTGTCCTTTACTAATAGTATTGTAGTTATACTGTACTAGGAGTAGGACACTCACTGACTGTCACTGTTTATAGGCTACTAGCTAGCTCCTGCGTGTGTGCACTCACTCACTGTCTGTGTGTACACACACTCTATTTCCTTCTGATTACTGATAGATTATTGTTAGTTAGTTGTACTTACTTACTACTTACTCTTACTGTACCCGTAGGGACACTCACTGTCACTGTTCATATAGGCTACTAGCTCCTGCGTGTGCGCACTGCACTCACTGTCTGAGTGTACACACACAACACACACTCTATTTCCTTCTGATCGCTGATTGATTATCGTAATTAGTTAGTTTTACTTACTGTTACTACTTACTCTTACTGTACTAGGAGTCTAGGACACTCAGTCACTGTCCATAGGCTACTAGCTCCTGCGTGCGTGCACTCACTGTCTGAGTGTACACACACCCACACTCCATTTCCTTCTGATCGCTGAATGATTATCGTAATTAGTTAGTTGTACTTACTGTTACTACTTACTCTTACTGTACTAGGAGTCTAGGACACTCAGTCACTGTCCATAGGCTACTAGCTCCTGCGTGCGGTCACTCACTGTCTGAGTGTACACACACCACCCACACTCTATTTCCTTCTGATCGCTGATTGATTATTGTAATTAGTTAGTTCTACTTACTGTTACTACTTACTCTTACTGTACTAGGAGTCTAGGACACTCAGTCACTGTGTTCATAGGCTACTAGCTCCTGCGTGCGTGCACTCACTGTCTGAGTGTACACACACACCACCCACACTCTATTTCCTTCTGATCGCTGATTGATTATTGTAATTAGTTAGTTCTACTTACTGTTACTACTTACTCTTACTGTACTAGGAGTCTAGGACACTCAGTCACTGTGTTCATAGGCTACTAGCTCCTGCGTGCGTGCACTCACTGTCTGAGTGTACACACACCACCCACACTCTATTTCCTTCTGATCGCTGATTGATTATTGTAATTAGTTAGTTCTACTTACTGTTACTACTTACTCTTACTGTACTAGGAGTCTAGGACACTCAGTCACTGTGTTCATAGGCTACTAGCTCCTGCGTGCGTGCACTCACTGTCTGAGTGTACACACACCCACACTCCATTTCCTTCTGATCGCTGATTGATTATTGTAATTAGTTAGTTCTACTTACTGTTACTACTTACTCTTACTGTACTAGGAGTCTAGGACACTCAGTCACTGTGTTCATAGGCTACTAGCTCCTGCGTGCGTGCACTCACTGTCTGAGTGTACACACACCCACACTCCATTTCCTTCTGATCGCTGATTGATTATTGTAATTAGTTAGTTCTACTTACTGTTACTACTTACTCTTACTGTACTAGGAGTCTAGGACACTCAGTCACTGTGTTCATAGGCTACTAGCTCCTGCGTGCGTGCACTCACTGTCTGAGTGTACACACACCACCCACACTCTATTTCCTTCTGATCGCTGATTGATTATTGTAATTAGTTAGTTCTACTTACTGTTACTACTTACTCTTACTGTACTAGGAGTCTAGGACACTCAGTCACTGTGTTCATAGGCTACTAGCTCCTGCGTGCGTGCACTCACTGTCTGAGTGTACACACACACCACCCACACTCTATTTCCTTCTGATCGCTGATTGATTATTGTAATTAGTTAGTTCTACTTACTGTTACTACTTACTCTTACTGTACTAGGAGTCTAGGACACTCAGTCACTGTGTTCATAGGCTACTAGCTCCTGCGTGCGTGCACTCACTGTCTGAGTGTACACACACCACCCACACTCTATTTCCTTCTGATCGCTGATTGATTATTGTAATTAGTTAGTTCTACTTACTGTTACTACTTACTCTTACTGTACTAGGAGTCTAGGACACTCAGTCACTGTGTTCATAGGCTACTAGCTCCTGCGTGCGTGCACTCACTGTCTGAGTGTACACACACCCACACTCCATTTCCTTCTGATCGCTGATTGATTATTGTAATTAGTTAGTTCTACTTACTGTTACTACTTACTCTTACTGTACTAGGAGTCTAGGACACTCAGTCACTGTGTTCATAGGCTACTAGCTCCTGCGTGCGTGCACTCACTGTCTGAGTGTACACACACCCACACTCCATTTCCTTCTGATCGCTGATTGATTATTGTAATTAGTTAGTTCTACTTACTGTTACTACTTACTCTTACTGTACTAGGAGTCTAGGACACTCAGTCACTGTGTTCATAGGCTACTAGCTCCTGCGTGCGTGCACTCACTGTCTGAGTGTACACACACTAAATTTACTTGTGATTACTACTGATTATTGTAACTGCTAGTTGTACTTCCTGACTGTTACTACTTACTTACTGTACTAGGGTACACTCACTCAGTCACCTCACCAACCAACCCACTCCATTAAAGTACCCCACTTTTCACCCGCCCTTTTACAAAACTTTTGTCTATACGCCCAAAACATTTAAGATGTCTGGAAGTGGCAGCCAGCGCGGTTTGGGCAAGGGGAAGGGCAGCAAGGGAATCAGGAGGAGAGGGAGCAGCATTGTGGCAAGCCGCGGCCGCGGGCGCGCCACCATGCACAGTTCCGCAGCAGCAGCAGCAGCGTCAGTGGCTAACATTCCTCCCATAGCCACTGGCCGTGGACGCCTTGGGCGCCGCCCAGCAGGAGCATCTGCAACTCACGCTGCAGAGACACAGCAGCAGCAGCGTGTAGCACCTGCTCCCATTTTCCTCCAGCCGGGTCGGAAACGTCCCATTGAGGAAAAGGATGCAGACACTGTGGTGCAACTCATGACGGAGGATGAGCAGCCCGCCATCAGCTCTGCATCCGAGGCCTCCACCCTCACCACCACCACCACCCCTGTTCGCAGCAGCCGCCCAGCAGGGTCTGGGGAGGAGGCCAGTTCACCGTCACTCGCCGACCTGTCATTCAGCAGTCTTTTGACCCCAGGCATCATGAGTAAATTGTCTGCTGTTGTTGGCGATCTTGAGGAGGAGATGCTGATGGGCACTTTGGGGGATGAGGGATTGGACAGCAAGACTGTGGCGACAGTCAAGCAGCCCATCCATGCATCAGGAGAGGAGTTTGGGGGGTCCTCATCCCAGCAGGACATGTTTCAGGAGGGGGAGGATGATGATGACCCGGTGACAGACAGAGACTGGGTGCCACCACCTCCAGGGGATGTCGTCCTCAGCAGCTCTGAGGAGGAGGAGGAGGATGCGCTTGTGGGCCTTGCAAGGAGGCGCATCATTGCAAGCATTGGCAGCGTCCCACAGCCTGCTGGTGTCTCAGGCTCAGCAGCAGCAGCAGCAGCAGCCAGTACCACCCCCAGCCGCACCCAAGCCCCCCCCCCAACCACCACAGGGAGACAGGCAGCAGCGCTTCCATGCCGTAGGGGGAAGTTTCTGTCACCAATCTGGCGGTTTTTCACCATGCCCACTGTGTACAGCAAGTACGCCACTTGCAACCACTGTCAGCGGAAGTTGAGCAGAGGTGCAGACCCCTTAAAGTTCAGCACCAGCTCGCTCATCAACCACCTTGCGGCTAAACATTTCCACCAGCATGAGGAGTTCCAGAGGCTGAAGGCATCTGCTGCTGGCAGTGGCACCACACCCATCACTGCACAGCCTTCAGCAGCAGCAGCAGCAACAGCAGCCACCCGCCCTCCTGCTCCTCCAGCAGCACCAGCAGGAGTGCGGAAACGCACTGCTCCTCCCCCCTCTGCAACTCCTGCCGCCGACACTGAGGCCTGTTCTGGCAGCCAGTCCTCAGTGGCCTCCTCTGCTGTGTCTGCTGATTCCCGTGTCAGCAAAAGGCCACGCCAGAGCCTTTTGAGCGAGTCCTTCCAGGGGGTGGTTAGGGCTCTGCCTCCCAGCAGCCGTCGCGTGCGGCAGCTGAACGGCTTGCTGGCACGGGCCATGTGCTCCCAACTCCTGCCGTACACGCTCGTGCAGGAGGGGAGCGACATTCGTGCGCTGCTTGCTTGCGCAGCCCCAGACTGGCAGCTCCCCAGCAGACACTTCTTTGCCCGCAAGGCCATTCCTGCACTGCACCGCTTTGTGATGGCCAATGTGGAGCGAGGGCTGGAGCACGCGGTTGGTGAAAGGGTCCACGTCACCATGGACTCCTGGAGCAGCCGCTTCGGGACAGGCCGCTACCTGTCTTTCACTGTCCACTGGGTCAGCTTGGTGGAAGGGGGTGAGGATGGGAGAGCAGCAGCGGGCACAGCAGCAGCAGCAACACAGTGGGTGGTGCCACCCCGCAGGCTCAGGGGAACTGCAGCAGGTTCCTCCGATCCTCTGCCATCCTCCGGCACACCTGGCCAAACCCCCCGCCTCAGCAGCAGCGTGAAGGCCCGCCACTGCCAAGCGCTGCTGCACTTGGTCAGCCTTGGGAAGACCAAGCTGACGGCAACCCATGTGTTGGCCAAACTCCAGGAGCAGGAGAGGATTTGGCTGACCCCCAGAGGCCTCAGAGTCGGAGAGGTGGTGGCCGACAATGGGGCCAATCTGGTTGCCGCAATAGACAGGGGAAACCTGACCCACATCCCCTGTCTTGCCCACGTGCTGAACCTGGTGGTGCAGAAGTTCCTGCGCACCTACCAGGGGATGGGCGAACTGCTGGAAACGGCAAGGAATGTTGTGCGTCACTTCCGGCGCTCGGCTGCAGCCTGTGCGAGCCTGGAAGACGTGCAAAAGGAGCTGGATCTGCCACGCCATCGGCTGATCCTTGACGTTCCGACTCGCTGGAACTCCACCCTGGCGATGTTGGAGCGTCTGGTTGAACAGAGGCGCGCTGTCAAACAGTACCTTGCCCTGGCCACTGTTTCCGCAGCTCAGAGAAGGGACAAGACCAGCAACATCCCGTCCATCGTCCCCGATGATGACTGGAGGCACATGCAGCAGGTGTGCTTAGTGCTGGCTCCCTTCCTGCAGGCCACAAACATGGTGAGCAGGGACCATGCTATGGTCTGCGAGTGGGTGCCCCTGGTTTCTCTGCTGAACAGGGCCCTCGATGCTTTGCTGGAACAGGGAGCGGCAGCCTTGGACCAGCAGGAGCGGCAACCAGCTGCGCAGTCCACCTCTGAGGGGGAGGAGGAGGAGGACTTGGTGGAGGTCCCTGACCTGGCTGCTGATGAGGGGGATCAGCACAGCGCAGCTGAGTTGGTGCGGGGGTGGAGAGAGGATGAGGCGGCAGAGGAGGAGGATGAGGACACCACTGACGTCGATGTGCCAGCAGACGTGGCCCGCCTCTTCCCAATGGCAGCGCACATGCTGACGTGCCTGCGCAGGGACCCCAGGGTGATCCAGATGAAGCAGAGGGAGGACATCTGGATCAGCATGATGTTGGACCCACGCCTCAAGGGGAAGTTGAGCCAGTTCCTGCCGCCTGCAGGAGGAGACCCAGCGCAACAAATAAGGAGCTTGCAGCAGGCCCTTGTTGAGCGCTTGGAGGAAGCCTTCCCCCAGCCTTCCACCCCCACTGTCCAGCAGCCAGCACAGAGGCAGCAGCAGGTGCCTGCATCCAGCAGCAGCAAGCGCCCCACAGACCTGCTGTCTCTCAGCCACGAGCTCTACAGGACTGTAGAGGCTCCGGCAGCAGTGACTAGAGAGGAGATGCATGCAGCAGCATCCTCCTCCGGTCACAGCCAGCGCCTGACCCGCATGGTGGCTGACTACATGGGGTCGTACAGCGGGCTTGACAGCAATGCCCCTGTTGATCCCATGGAGTATTGGGTCAAGCGCATGGAGATCTGGAGCGAGCTTGCGCAGTACGCCCTGGAAGTGCTGTCCTGCCCCCCTTCCAGCGTGCTGTCCGAGCGCTGCTTCAGTGCAGCTGGTGGCGTGGTCACCGAGAAACGCTCACGTCTGTCTCACAAGTCTGTGGACAGACTGACGTTTCTCAAGATGAACCAGGCGTGGGTGGAAGGCGAGTTCCTGGCCCCTGTTGTCGGCGAGAGGGGGACATGAACTGGCTGCCGGAACCATCGTTAATGTGCCTTACCACCCTTTACCACCTCCTGGCTCCTGCTCACTAAGCCAGCCTGGTTCACTTTGACTATTACGTCGCCTGCAGCCACACATTTTACACCTACAGTGGGCTGCTGTGTACTGCCCTTCTGCTGTCTGTCTGTGTTTCCCACTGCCAGGGTACACAGAATTACCTTCTTCTGCTGCCACTCTGCCACCAGCTATTACGTAAAACAATAGCTATATTGGTTGCAAAACCAAAAACCAAAAAACCATAAAAAAAAAAAAAAGTTTTAATTTTTCTGAGGTGCCCGGGTTGAAAACTGTGTTGTCCCAGTTGTGTATTGGACACAATGTGGGCTGCACGACCGCTGTCTGGGACCTCCTGTTGTGTTTATTTACAGCCCTGGTATCACCGCTAGGTACCAGGGCTATTATGTCACGCTGCCTACCTGCTGCCACACTCACACTGCTCCTCCATACCTCCTCCTGCTGCTGCTGCTGCTGTCTGTCTGTGTTTCCCACTGCCAGGGTACACAGATGATTTACCTTCTGCTGCCACTCTGCCACCAGCTATTACGTCAAACAATAGCTGCTCGCCTACTCCTCCATTCCTCCTCCTGCTGCTGCTGTCTGTCTGTGTTTCCCACTGCCAGGGTACACAGAATTACCTTCTTCTGCTGCCACTCTGCCACCAGCTATTACGTCAAACAATAGCTATATTGGTTGCAAAACCAAAAACCAAAAAACCATAAAAAAAAAAAAAAGTTTTAATTTTTCTGAGGTGCCCGGGTTGAAAACTGTGTTGTCCCAGTTGTGTATTGGACACAATGTGGGCTGCACGACCGCTGTCTGGGACCTCCTGTTGTGTTTATTTACAGCCCTGGTATCACCGCTAGGTACCAGGGCTATTATGTCACGCTGCCTACCTGCTGCCACACTCACACTACTCCTCCATTCCTCCTGCTGATGCTGCTGTCTGTCTGTGTTTCCCAACGCCAGGGTACACAGATTTACCTTCTGCTGCCACTCTGCCACCAGCTATTACGTCAAACAATAGCTGCTCACATTACTCCTCCATTCCTCCTGCTGCTGCTGCTGCTGTCTGTCTGTCTGTGTTTCCCAACGCCAGGGTACACAGATTTACCTTCTGCTGCCACTCTGCCACCAGCTATTACGTCAAAAAATAGCTATATCTGTGTAATTGGTTGTAAAACCAAAACTACAAAACCATAAAAAAAAAAAAAGGTTTAATTTTTCTGAGGTGCCCGGGTTGAAAACTGTGTTGTCCCAGTTGTGTATTGGACACAATGTGGGCTGCACGACCGCTGTCTGGGACCTCCTGCCTGCTGTGTTTATTTACAGCCCTGGTATCACCGCTAGGTACCAGGGCTATTATGTCACGCTGCCTGCCTCATTGACTGCCTGCTGCCACACACTCATCCTCCTCCTCCTGCTGCTGAATTTACCTCCTGCTGTCTGTGTGTTTCCACTGCCAGGGAGCACATACAATGGCGCTTCCAACATGCGTGCGCCACCAGCTATTTGTTACGCTCAAAAATAGCTGCATTTCTGTAAAAAAAAAAATTTGAAAAGAGAAATAAGTGAAGAAGAAGACGATATAGAAGAAGATGAAGAAGAAGAAGATGAAGATGATGAAGAAGAAGAAGAAGAAGATGAAGATGAAGATGATGAAGAAGAAGAAGATGAAGAAGAAGATGAAGATGATGAAGAAGAAGAAGATGAAGAAGATGAAGATGAAGAAGATGAAGAAGAAGAAGAAGATGATGAAGAAGAAGAAGAAGATGAAGAAGAAGATGAAGAAGAAGAAGAAGAAGATGAAGAAGATGAAGATGAAGAAGATGAAGAAGATGAAGAAGAAGAAGATGAAGATGATGAAGAAGAAGAAGATGAAGAAGAAGATGAAGATGATGAAGAAGAAGAAGATGAAGAAGATGAAGATGATGAAGAAGAAGAAGATGAAGAAGATGAAGATGATGAAGAAGATGAAGAAGAAGAAGAAGATGAAGAAGTTGAAGATGAAGTAGATGTAGAAGAAGAAGAAGATGAAGAAGATGAAGAAGAAGATGAAGAAGATGAAGAAGAAGATGAAGAAGAAGAAGATGAAGATGATGAAGAAGAAGAAGATGAAGAAGAAGATGAAGATGATGAAGAAGAAGAAGATGAAGAAGATGAAGATGATGAAGAAGAAGAAGATGAAGAAGATGAAGATGATGAAGAAGATGAAGAAGAAGAAGAAGAAGATGAAGAAGTTGAAGATGAAGTAGATGTAGAAGAAGAAGAAGAAGAAGATGAAGAAGATGAAGAAGAAGATGAAGAAGATGAAGAAGAAGATGAAGAAGAAGATGAAGAAGATGAAGAAAAAGAAGATGAAGAAGAAGAAGATGATGATGAAGAAGATGAAGAAGAAGACAATATAAAAGAAGAAGATATAGAAGAAGATATAGAAGAAGAAGATATAGAAGAAGAGGATATAGAAGAAGAAGAAGAAGATATAGAAGATAAAGAAGAAGAAGAAGAAGAAGTATATACAGTACTGAACAAATTTCTGGACACAACTTCTCTTTTCAACTTTTTTTTTTTAAAGGAACATCCCCACATAATCACTTGCTGTTGTTACTTGGAAAAAAAGAGGTTTCTTGCATCATTCACCCTCAAAACAAGTGTTGGAAGCTATTTAAGGCCAATTCGAATAGTCAGCTCGAATAGTTAGCTCGAATACCGACTCGAATAGTGAGCTCGAAGTCCGAGGTCGAATCGAATAGTAAAAATTATTCGACTCGAATATTCGACTGACCTCGAATAATTTACTATTCGAATTCGACCAAACTCGAATTTTAAAAAGGGGTATTTGAGCATCACTACCCACGACCAGATGGATCAGGGATCTCCACCAACGACTGATCGTTTTCCAATCCATTTGGCTGAATCTACAGTGCCTTTGGTGTTGTCGTAAAAGAACATTTACACAATTTACACACTCACGGCAAAACCTACGAAAGTCTATGAGCATGGGAAATCCTCCCACATTTAATCGGCAGAAACGAATGATCTCCGTGGGTGGTATGCATCGTTAAACATTTGACAAATTTTAATTAAACAATGTGCAATATTGCCAGAAAAATCAGCGCAAAAGCGCAAAATCGCTGCTCCATCCTAGTTGGTGGATATGCCCTCATTGGGCTGCTTTCCCCAATCCCCAATCATTCGCTTGTCTAGTTGTTATGCCCAACTATCGTCCAACTTGGTGTCCCCTGTGTGGCCAGGTGTCCCCCCTTTATGCAGCAGCCATTACTCACATCCCAGGCTCCAGCGATGAGCCGCCGTGGATCCCTCCGCTCCGGCCGGCATCCTGCTGCTCAGTTCCTGGTCGCAGTTTGATGACGTCATCAAGCTGGGACCCGGCACTGACGTCAGAGAGAGCGGGGATGCCGGCCAGAGCAGTGGGGAGCGCCGATCGTTGTGGGAACAGCAGGAAGGTGAGTGGATCCTCTTCTTCCCCCCTACCGCCGCAGCTGCCAATAGTGATCACTATGATCCGCTGGCGATAATAGTGATCATGTTATCAGAAGCCATACGCAATGGCTTCTGAATGATCACTGAGGGGAGATGTCAGCTGTCATATGACAGCTTAATCTCCCCTCATAGGTGCACACGATCACGTCGGGAGTGGAAACGGCGGGCGGCGTAGATCCTACACCGCATCAGGCTAGAACAGCCACAAGTGCGGCATAGGATCTAATACAGGCGGTCCCCGAAAGGTTAAAGACCTACACATACATTTAAAATTAACCCCTTACCTCCCATCCTCTTCCATAGATTCCCAAATATAACTTAAAAACAAAAAAAAATACATAAATAGTTACCTTAGGGACTGAACTTTTTTAATATGTATGTCAAGAGGGTATATTAAAAAACTATACAATACAAAACTGAAAAAAATGCACCTTTATTTACAAATAAAATATTGGCGCCATACATTGTACTAGGGAAATAGTTTAAATGTTGCAATAACCGGGAAAATTGGGCAAATTAAATGTGAAGATTTTATCCACAGTAGAATGTTTTATTATAAAACTATAATGGTCAAAAACTGAGGAATAATAACTGGGTTTTTTTTTATTTTTTATTATTATTAGTATTATTGCTATTAAAATGCATTTAGAATAAAATCATTATTAGCATAATGTACCACCCAAAGAAAGCCTAATTGGTGGTGAGAAAAATAAGATCTAGATAATTTTGTTGTGATCAGTAGTAATGAAGTTATTGGAGAAAGAAAGGGAGAAGCGCTGAAAGGTGAAAATTGTTCTGATTCAGAAGGGGAAATCCCCTCTGTTGTCAAGTGATTAAACCACCAGTAGGCAGGAAAATCCCCTCTGTTGTCAAGCTGTTAAACCACCAGTAGGCAGGAAAATACTCAGAATACTTTGATAGTACTTTTCACCTACTTTTTGATATCTTTTCAATAAAAACAAGTGCTGAAAAGTTATTTTTAGATAGAAGATTAAAAATCATCTTCTAGGAGAAAACTCAGGAAAAAAATGAACTGGCCAGGTTACTCAATTACTTACTCAAGTTTCTCCTAGGTGATACATTCACATCTTCTGTTTAAACTTCTTAGCACTCTGCAATTGAAAAAGTATTAAAGCGTAGATGAAACTGAAAAAGCACCTTGAAACATTTCAGAGCATTTTCTTGCTTGCTGGTAGCTTAAAGGAATACTTAAAGGGATACTGTAGAGGGGTCGGGGGAAAATGAGTTGAATTTACCCGGGGCTTCTAATTTTCCCCCGCAGACATCCTGTGTTGGCGCAGCCACTCACCGATGCTCCGGCCCCGCCTCCGGTTCACTTCTGGAATTTCAGACTTTAAAGTCATGTGCTGCCGTGTCCTCGCTCCCGCTGATGTCACCAGGAGCGCACAGCGCAGGCCCAGTATGGTCTGTTCCATGCGCAGTACGCTCCTGGTGACATCAGCGGGAGCGAGGACACGGCAACGCAGGCGCAGTGGTTTTCTGACTTTAAAGTCTGAAAATCCAGAAGTGAACTGGATACGGGACCGGAGCATCGGTGAGTTTGAGAAAGGAAATCTTCTCGCTTGTGATGAACTTTCTTTGCCTGAGAAACCACCATAATCCAGCCCTTAAAGAGACTCTGTAACAATATGTTCAGCCTTATTTCTTCTATCCTATAAGTTCCTATTCCTGTTCTAATGTGGTCTGTCTTACTGCAGCCTTTCCTAGTTGCACAGTGGCTGTATTATCTCTGTTACATAATCTAATCGTCTTTCCTCTGATGGCTTTGTCGGGCTCAGGCTGGAATGTGCTGCTCTGCTTGTGATAGGATAGAAGCTATACACATCCTCTCCAGGCCCCCTGCAGGCTCTGTGTGAGTCACAGACTGAGCTCCTCTCAGCCTATCACACTCTGGTTAGCAGCCATGTCTTTTGTTTGTAAACACTGCCTAAAACTGGCAATTACAAGCCAGGATTGCAGCAGGGAGTGACAGAAACAGCACAGAGGGGCCCAGGAGAACATAATGAATAGAATGGTATGCTTTTTATTGTAAGAATTTTAGAGTACAGATTATCTTTAAAAAGACAAAACCGCTAAACTTTACACTCAATCCCCACCTTAACTGACTACTTTCTCCAAAAGTTAAACCCCTGTCCAGACACTCTGTGTTCTCTGTCAGAAGCAATCATATTCCCAAGGCCAGATTTATTATTTTTCCATCTCTAGGCCAAGTATGTTGTGACCCCCTTCCATGTACAATAGTGCCCCTCCCATTCCATGTGCTGCCTCCTCCTCTGTGTGTATCATCCATGTACTGTAGCCCCTCCCATTCCATGTGCTGCCTTCTCCTCCTCTGTGTGTATCATCCATGTAATGTAGCCCCTCCCATTCCATGTGCTGCCTCCTCCTCTGTGTGTATCATCCATATACAGCAGCCCCTCCCATTCCATGTGCTGCCTCCTCCTCTGTGTGTATCATCCATGTAATGTAGCCCCTCCCATTCCATGTGCTGCCTTCTCCTGTGTGTGTATCATCCATATACAGCAGCCCCTCCCATTCCATGTGCTTCCTCCTCCGTGTGTATCATCCATATACAGCAGCCCCTCCCATTTCATGTGCTTCCTCCTCCTCCGTGTGTATCATCCATGTACTGTAGCCCCTCCCATTCCATGTGCTTCCTCCTCCTCCGTGTGTATCATCCATGTACTGTAGCCCATCCCATTCCATGTGCTGCCTCCTCCTCCATGTGTATCATCCATGTACTGTAGCCCCTCCCATTCCATGTGCTTCCTCCTCCTCCGTGTGTATCATCCATGTAATGTAGACCCTCTCTTCCAATCACAGCTCCCTTGGGCATCAGCTTCCATTTTCATGTGTTGTTCCCCATTTGCAGCTTTCTTTTTCATATGTAGTGACCCCTATTTTATGTTCAGGTGCCCCCTTTGGGCTGTGGTTGCCCAACTTGGCCCAGGTCTTTGTGGCCTTTTCAGAAATCCAGTCCTTCATCCATACATGCAGCCCACGTGGTCATTACACACACGCCCGCATTACTCCAGCATCCACGTGGGGTGCATGTATAGATGAAGGACCCAGCCCGGAGGCAGCGGCGGACAAGGGCAGGTAATGTATAGTGAACTGGGGGGGGGCACACTGGGAGGAGGACAGTCGGGGGTTTTGTTGTGTTCGTCACTCATACCGATATCACTTGCTGTTACCACCGTGTACCCAATCGAACAAGTTGGCCCTACTTCTTGCAACATGTCCAGCCGATTAATGTAACCAATTTTGGCCCGAAATTGCATAGTCGATCAGGCATCCACTTAACGGCCCCAATTTTTATCCAATCTGATTTTGAATCGGATGATCGATCGGCCGCCAAGTTGCCTGATGTATGGCCACCTTAACTGGTTCACGTTCCACGGTTTTTATCCCTTAAGGTTCCTGACATTTTTGATACTTTAGCTGTGTCGCTTTGATACAGCACTAACTTTTTAATTACTTACTTTTACTTTATTAATTACTTGTTTTTTTTTCATTACAATCTAGACTTTCTTTAGGTACTATTTTTCTCCGAAGTCTATTTTATGGGGAAAAATTAGACATAAATGCAGAAAATACCAAATTGTTTTTTCCCACCCTTCCTAAATTTCACATGACATATCCCACAGTTATAAAACACATAAAAATGAATTGTTTGGCCCGTCCCAATTAAAATGATACCCCATATGCCATATTTTGCTTCTAGCTGAGCATGTGGCAGACCGTTATCCCGAGCCTGTAGCTCTGTGGCGATCTAATGAGTTCGCTAGGGCGACAGTTCAGGGACCAAAGTGCTGTACAGATGCATCGCTAGGCAACGCCAGAGCGTTACATCTGTAGAGCATTAGGGCCTAAAACGTTTGACCTATCGATCGCATCTGATCGCTGCAGGCGGCAGTCATTAAAAGTTTATAAACAGGTATAAACAGGTATTGTAGGGGTTAATAGGCTAGGCTGGGGTTAAAAGTTAAATGGGGATTAAAGAAAAATAAAAAAAAACACTTTTTACTTTATTAAGGTCATGTCACTTTAAAAAAAAAAATCAACTTTTACAAGTTTTTTTCCACCCCAACTTTATTGAATGATTGTTGCTATTAGCAAGCAACAGTCATTCAAAAAGACTGTGCACACGCGGCAGAAGGCGGCTGTTTTGAATGCAGGACGTATATTCTACATCCTGGAACATACAGCATCACTAATTAGAACAGCAACAGGAATGGTCCCAGTCAGGGCCGGTTCTAGACTTTTTGCCGCCTGAGGCAAACTTGTGAGAAACCTCGACCCCCTAGCCGTGGGTGTGGGGGGCCGCTGAGCTGGAGGGGGTAGCGGGGGGTATTGGGCACAGCGTCGAGGAGGCAGCACCAGCGAGCGGGGATGACTCACCTCTTCCACCTTCCAGCGTCCATTCCACCCTCATCACTTCCTGCAATGCCGTCAACTTACAGTACAGTGGGCAGCATTGCAGGAAGTGACGAGAGTGGAACGCATGCTGGAACGCGGAAGAGGTGAGTCATGCCTGCCCACTTCCTGGTATTCATACGCTGCTGCAGCACTTTAAAGCTAGAGGGGGAGCGCAGATCAGGGGACCCAGGTGAGGAAGAGGGGGTTCGACCCCCCCCCCCCCCCTCCCCGCCGCTATGCCTAATATCCTCTTCATGCCTGCTACCCCCTCCAGCTCGGCGGCCCCCCCATGGCCAGGCAAGTGCCGCCCCCCGATCTTTTCCGCCTGAGGAACCCGCCTCATGGGCAAACGGGCCCTGGTCCTAGTGAGGGAAGGTTTATAAATATAAAAGAAGGGGATTAGTTTTGCTTTTGCTGTGGTGTATGTTCCCCAACCCTGTCCTCAAGGCCCACCAACAGTGCATGTTTTGTAGAAATCCACAGAGGTAGTTAATTAGCTCTGCTGAGACACTAATTGCCTCACCTGTGCATGTTTGTGGTTGTCTGCAAAACATGTACTGTTGGTGGGCCTTGAGCACAGGGTTGGGGAACTCTGGTGTAAGTGACTGGAGCCATGAACTCCCATATTTATGGCTACTGGAGAACCAAGGTGTTTACAAACTATTCCTATTCTCCCACATTGTATAGGCACACACAGCAGAGGCACTCTTCTCAGATGCTAATAAACCGGTGTTTGTTTGAGAAAGGAAGTCCTCTCACTTGTGATGAACTTTCTTTGCCTGAGAAACCACCATAATCCTGCACTTAAAGAGACAAAACCTCTAAATGTAACACTCAATCCCCACCTTAACTGACTACTTTCTCCAAAAGTTAAACCCTTGTCCAGACACTCTGTGCTCTCTGTCAGAACCAATCATATTCCCAAGGATGGATTTATTATTTTTACACCCCTATGGCCAAGTATGTTGTGGCCCCCTTCCATGCAAATTGAGAAATTGCTCAGGGCCCCAGAGGGCCCCTCCAGGTCTCCTCAAAGATGATAGTGGTCCCCCATACTCTGAAGGGAAACGGACCGACCCCATGGAGACTACCTAATGTCATCTGGGGTGGGAGGAGGGACAAATGCCACCCAATGTTGCTGGGGTAGGGTGGGGGAGTAATGGGGCCACCTAATGCTGCTATCTTAGGGGGAGGGGGTACCTAAGTCTGCACTGGGGGAGGGGTCAGGGAGCCCCGTGTTAATTTTTGCCCAAGGCCCTATTTAATGTAGAACTTGCCCTGCCAGTACATATCTCATGCTGACAGCCGAAAGTATCATGAATGCCAACATTCCATTAAATTCCATGAAACTAACCTCTGTCTCTCATCTATGAAAACAAAAACAAAACAAAAAACACACTTTATGCTAATAGTAAGAGGTAGGTAGGGGCTGTAGAAACTGGTCTCGCTACTATGAGCTCAATTTTTCAGCAGAGTCACTTTTGCCTTGAAATTGACATAAGCTTTTCGCAAGGTACTCTGTTTTTACGAAAATTGACTTGCTTTTACAGGAAATAAAGTTTCGTACTCGCCAATATTTTGTCGTAGTTTGGGGTTTTTATTCTCTCTACCCAGCACCATGTAACCTCAAAACTCAACCCAAGTTACCCAACTTCCAATCTTAAATTTGAAAAATGAATCCATAGCCGGACATGGCAAACAGGTCAGATACCTAGGGCTAGGGCTGCCTTCTTTTATGACCCCCATTCCTCAATTTACCTTATTAATGAAGTCAGGTGGCAAGCAGGGGGGGTCAAACAAAACTTTTTTGTGGTAGTGTTCTGTGGACTAATGAAACAAAATTAGAACTGTTTGGGCCCATGGATCAACGCTATGTTTGGAGGAGGAAGAACAAGGCCTATGAAGAAAAGAACACCTTGCCTACTGTGAAGCATGGCGGGGGGTCAATCATGCTTTGGGGCTGTTTTGCTTCTGCAGGTACAGGGAAGCTTCAGCGTGTGCAAGGTACCATGAATTCTCTTCAGTACCAGGAGATATTGGATGAAAATGTGATGCAGTCCATCGCAAACCTGAGGCTTGGGAGACATTGGACCTTTCAACAGGACAATGATCCCAAGCATACCTCCAAGTCCACTAGAGCATGGTTGCAGATTAAAGGCTGGAACATTTTGGAGTGGCTATCGTAGTCACCAGACTTAAATCCTATTCAGAACCTCTGGTGGGACTTAAAGAAAGCAGTTGCAGCGCGCAAGACTAAGAAAGTGACTGAACTGGAGGCTTTTGCCCATGAAGAATGGGCTAAGATACCCGTAGATCGCTGCAAGACACTTGTGTCAAGCTATGTTTCACGTTTAAAAGCTGTTATAACTGGAAAAGGATGTTGTACTAAGTACTAAGAAAGAATGTCACTTGGGGGTTGAATAAAACTGATGATGTGAGCACAGAAAAGACATTTGTGGTTATTTCATTATAAATGTTATGTTATATTTGTCTGACTTACAAGTGCCTCTTTGATTTAATTGTAAACAAGATGACTGAAATGATCAAAATCGATGTCAAACTGGCCAAAACACTCAATTTCAGTGGGGGTTGAATAATTTTGAACACAACTGTAGGGTTTGGCGTGCAGATTGGGTCATTTTGAGACAAAATACTCCTAACTGGCTTCTGTTTTACCCACTTTGAGGGCTGAAACCCACTAGAGCGATTTTTTGAGCGTTTAGGGAGCGTGAGAAATCGGTAGCGATTTCCCTAAACGCTCTGCCAATGTAAATGGATGGTGCAAATTACACAGAAGCGATTGCGATTATCAAAATCGCAAACACAGGACATGCAGCATTTTGTTAGCGTTTGCGCTTCAATGTAAAGTATATAATCACTGGCGTAATCTCTCATCAAAAGTTGCACGGAGCGATTTTGCTATCGTTTTAAAGTTAATATACACTGTAACAAAATTAAAAATAATTGAAAGGACCAATCAGACTTTAAAACGCTAAAGGTGCGTACACACATGCGACTATAGTCGTTTGTAACGATCGTTCCCCGATCTTTACCAACGACGATCGTTACAAAAAACGAACCACCGACTATTAAGACAAACGACGAACGAGCCAAATCGCTACAAAAGAAAGTTCTGTCTCGGCGGATTTTAACCAACGACGATTGTTTGCAAAAGTAGTACATCGTTGGAAACGGTCGTTCGTACTAGGCTTGACATGCGCATTTCCCAATTTCTCCGTGAAACTTCTCATTTTTATGCGCAGGCGCAATAGTTGCTTTACGTGATGTAACGTTCGTTCTAACGATCAGATCGTTACACACCTTTTAAAACTAACTTTACTTAGGTCGTTCTTTCATCAATTAAAAGTTCGTTCGTCGTCCTCAACGAACGATCGTTGTCGCATGTGTGTACGTAGCATAAGACTTTTAATCGCTAATCACTACCCAACCTCTAAAATCGCTCCCTAAAACGCTAATGAAATCGCTTACAAACTGCTCATACAAAGCGCTACCGATTGCGATTAGCGATAGCGTTTTGTAGTGGGTTCCAGGCCTCAATGCTGTTCAGCAGGTTCAAAGTCACATAATGAGCTCTGATGAGGCAGGAATGCGGTTGATTGCATTTTTATTGATTAGCCACATGCCCTGGGGGAATGTCAACAATGGGATGTCCTGCAGCACAAGAATGGAGCTACTTCATTCCTTCTAAACATACTTCTTCTAAACATGGGCTCCATGAGTCACCTGGACACCTGTCTACAGTTGGGCCTTTTGCTCACCAGGTATTGTCCACAGCAGGTGGTCTTTCACTGTTCTGTTTCTATAAATCTGCATAACCCAGACCTGGAGACTAAACTTGTGTATTCGTCTTTCACATCTTTCATGGGAAAAGTCGGGGGTTGTTCGATTTGTGCTTGGAGCATCAGATCGTTAAAGAGAACCAGAGATGAAGCACCCTCTTGTATTTTACCTTATAAATCAGTGGGAACATGACAGTAAACACCTAATCTGCCCTTTGTTTCATTGTTCTCTGTGTAATCTGACTGTTATCACGTCTGATAAGAATCCCCGACTGAGAAGTCAGGCTGCTCTGTCTAGCTTTGCTACAGAAAGATTAGAGCTAAGTCTGTATTCTGTGGTGTTATTTCAAGCCCAAGCCTGCCCCCTTGTGGCTTTGCTATAATGACTCAGCAATAATCATTCCCAGCAAAGCCAGATTTAATTGCTCAGTCTGGGATTCTTGTGACTGCTGTTAACAGACACTTTTAGCAGTGAGGAGGAAACAGAGAGCATGGTAAGTGTTTTCTCTAATGTTCTTACTGATATACATGGTAAAATACACAAGGGTGCTTCCTCTCTGGTTCCCTTTAAGAATATGTCTATAGAATCTATCTATCTTCAATCTTATTTTACCGTAATTAGTGAGGTGGGGTGCCTCGTTGCCCTTCTTGGAAGTTCTGCTCAGTTCCTGAATATCGGCTGGTGCACATCAAGAGTGCTTCTGAGTGCTTTTTAAAACGCTTGCGTTTTGAAAAGCGCTTGGCTAATGTATTGCAATGGGATGGAGCACACGAGCGATGCTGTTTTTTCCCAAACGCAAACGCGGGTCCTGCAGCATTTTTGCTGATTTCTGAGGCGATTCAGCCTCAATCAGGGATGAGCAGAAACTACGCCGGTGTGAATTTACGCATCGTAGTTCACATCTACGCATCGTAGTCCGTAGGTTAAGTTTGAAAACCATGCTTACGAATTTACGCGTAGCGAAGTACCGCTACGCGTAGCTTATGCCCACTATGCGTTGTTACCATGTGTATTGCGTACTGAACTACGAATGCGTTACTCGCGTCTAATTTTCCACGTGCGATTGTATGCGTACGAATTTACGCATTGGAAAGAGACTGTACGCATAGAAGTGTACCCCGTATAAGCAGTTAACAGAGGAATTAATGCGTAAAATTTTCTGCATACGGTCATAAGCGTCCGCATACATTACGCTTCGCAATACGAGTAATTGCGTATTTTAACGCATAGTCTACAAAATGCATACGAAACAAATATTTGATTTCGAAGCCGTAGTTTGGCGAAGCGTAATTGCGTAAAACTACGCGTAGTTCCAGCGTAGCGAAGTTGGCTGACTACGACCATCCCTGGCCTCAATGTTAAGTATAGGAAAGTGGAAAATCGCTCTGAAAAGCGCTAGATCAGTGCGATTTTCCAAGCGTTTTTGTTCCAGAAGCTGTTCAGTTATAGCTCTACTGTAACAAAATATAAAAAACCCTACAGCAAAACGCTCCAGAAATCGCTAGGCATGCTGTGAAAATCGCTAGAAATCGCCTAGAAAAATAACTTTAAAAAGCGTTTAGCGCCTGCGACTACACTAGCGCTTTTTGGTGTGTCTGGCCCTTTGTGGGCATTTTTTTTATCCATGACCAAATGCTGTATGTCCTGCGATTTACCTAATTGCAATCGCTCTAGTGGAATCTGCCCCATCCATTTACATTGGCAGAGCATTTAGGGAAATCGTTAGTGATTTAAAGCGCTCCCTTGGCGGCCGATCGACCATCCGATTCAATTGTTATAATCGAGTCGGATGAAAATCAGTGCCACCAAGTGCATGCCCGACCGACAATGCAACTAATTTCTGTCCTGAAATTGGTCGCATAGTCAATCGTGCATTCTGCAAGATGTTGGGCCGGCTAGCTCGATCGGGTGCGCAGCGGTAGCGGCATGAAATTCTGCGACAATCGATGAACGCAACAAAACTCTCGGAGCTGTCACCCCTAATGATAGATGTCTCCCCGTTGCCCCGTTCATGTAATACATGACCTTTCCGCTGCCTCTGCTAGTCTCCGCAGACGTGCGCACTCCACTCGCCATACACGCGCCCCACCTAGTAAGGGGCGCGCATATGACATCATACAAGCAGCCACGTTACTAGGCAACCACGGGGCGTGCGTGTATGATGAGCAGAGTGTGCCCAGAGCCTGTGAAGGTGGGGTAAAGGTAATGTATACCTTGCATTGGGCACAGGGGACATTTTTCATTAGGGGGACACAGCGTCGGGGCGGATGGATGCGACACACAGGGCCGATTCCAGAGAGATTTCAAGCTGAAATTGATTGAGAATCGGCCCACAGTGTATGGGCAGCTGACAGATCTCTCTCTAATCAGATTCAGTTAGGCTTTGTTCACATATAAAATCGAAATCGCTGACGCCAGCGATTTTCAATTTTGTGAGCGATTTTTTTTCCCCTCCTGGTGCTTACCTTAGCGGAGCGATTTGTTTTTTCACTTTGACCCGGAAAATAATAAATACAATGTATTTATTCTTAAAAGCCCTGGGGAAATTGCTATACCAAGCGCGTTTCCCTTTACCTTCCATTATCGCCCCAAGACGGTACAGGCAGCGCTTTGCTGAGCGGATCGGTAACAAACACTCATAACGAACACTCTCATAGGGAACCATTGCACAAGGCCTCTTAGGGCGATTTAGAAAATCGCCGGCGCTTATAAAAAACGTGAAACGCCCTAGGTGTGAACAAGGACTTAGGCCTGGTGCACACCAAAACCCGCTAGCAGATCCGCAAAATGCTAGCAGATTTTGAAACGCTTTTTCTTCTTTTTCTGTAGCGTTACACCTAGCATTTTGCGGTTTTGTGAAGCGTTTTTGGTGTAGTAGATTTCATGTATTGTTACAGTAAAGCTGTTACTGAACAGCTTCTGTAACAAAAAACGCCTGCAAAACCGCTCTGAACTGCCGTTTTTCAGAGCGGTTTGCGTTTTTCCTATACTTTACATTGGAGGCAGAAACGCCTCCGCAATCCAAAATCTGCAGCAGCCCGGGAGTATGCGCAGCGCTGGGACAAGGTCCTTCAGCACCCAAGGCTGAGACACCAAAGCGCGCCCCTCCATCCCACCCCCCCAGCCGTCACACACTGATTGCTACTAGACTAAGAGGCACCCCAGGGCCCCAAACCTCCCCAATACCTTAATCTCTAGTTATCTGGCTTGCAGTCACTGCCATGTATCGCCTTTTCCTATTTATTTCTGCTTCAAACACAATTGGGAATGACAACTGAATGAATTGTGCGCCCCCTCCTACACTGCGCCCTGAGGCTGAAGCCTCTCCAGCCTCTGCCTCGGCCCGGCCCTGAGTATGCGTTTCTGCAAAACGCCTCCCGCTCTGATGTGCACCAGCCCATTGAAATACATTACCCTAGCGGATCCGCACCCGCAAGTGGATCGAGAAACGCTGCCGAACCGCTTTGGTGTGCACTAGGCCTATGTGAGAGATTTGTCTCTTGGTCGAATCTGCCCATCATCGCTAAATGTATGGCCACCGTTAATTTACCCTGTGCAGTTTATCCTTTTAGTAGGTATTATTTGAACCAGTTTAAAGAACTTGTTTACATTTTAAAAAAACTTTCCCTAGGCTTGGCAGCAAGCATTCAACTTGACCTCCATTCATGGTGATCAGTGGAGTCACTCTGGCACTTATCCTCTTTAGGGATTGGATCAGGGAGAACAAAGAGTGGAGTGGGAGGAGTAAGAGGTGTCTTTCTTTGACATTTACCCTCTGGAGTGATTGGTCAAGGGAGTACAATGACTGGAGTGGGAGGAGTCATTTAGCCCCCAATAAAGGAAGAGCAAAACACATTCAAAGCTTGGCAAGTTTATTTGGAACTGCTTGCTTTTTGTCAACCACCTTTCCTCAGCTTAGACTTCATAGTCTTCCCTTGGCAATACGTACTGAAATGTACAGCGACAATCTGACTTTCAACCGCGACTATGTTGCTTTGGAGGACTTCACGGAGAACCATCTGGTATTAAATTATCCAGTCAAGCAGGAGAATGCCTGCCTGGGTGGTAGCCCAAACCCTACTAACCCTGCGCCAAACCAGGTGGTGTCAAGTCCCATCCTAAATTGTGGAAGTGAGGCTACCGAACTTGATGAAACAAATGTAAGTATTCTTCCTTTTTAATGTTTTCTTGTTCAAATTCTACCCTTTCCTATGAGAGCTGTTAGAAATGAACTTTTCCTTGATAGACTTTCTGGTACTTATCCGTTAGCCGGGCGCATCCGGCAGGTGGCGCTAATTACTATTCCCCCTCCAGGCCGCCATGGATAGTAGGGAAAGATGTAACTCTGCTGGAGTTCTATCGCCACCTAGAGGATGCGCCCGGCTAACGGATAAGTACCGACTTTCTTTTTTGCCTACACAGCAAAACTATTCTGATATTTAAATGTTTTTCAGGCTACATTCACAGTGGGACATGTGGTGTTATGCGATGTTAAATTTGCAATGCAGCATTACAATGCAACGCAAAAAAGGGTGATAACGCTCATTAATGCTGCATAACCGTTACATACAGTAGGTACAGTGAAGCATACAGGCAATGAAAAGTATGCTTCCCTGTACCTGGTAACGTGTGCGTTTAGAGTTAATGCACTGCAGCAGTGTGTTACCATAACGCTAACCTCACACTGTGAATGTCCCATAGGATCAGTGTTGCAGTGCGGTAAGCTGCTTTAGACTTTATCAATGTACCACTGTGAATAAGCCCTTAGGCCTACACGATATTCAAAATTTTCCCTTTTTAATTGTAAAAATGATGGTCTTCAAGACACTCTCTGGGTAGAATTAATCATTATTTTATTTGCGTTTATACAGTGGAAATTACAGTTTGGTTTATTTTTCATTTCTGAAAATAAGTTGGAAATCTTACAATCTCTTGGTTTTGTGTCTAGAATGTTTCACTTTATAAGGCCTTGTTCACATTGCGTTCGGCTCTCGTGTCCGTCAGCGGTGGCCTTTTTCTTTCCGTGTTTTTTTTGTTTTTTTTTAGCGTTTTCCGTCGATTTTCTACGCTTTTGTGGGCGTTTTTGTAAGCTCTTTTGCAAAACGCGTCTGTGTTTTGAGCCAGAAAAAATAAATACAATGTTTTTTTTTTTTTTTGTTTTTTTTATAAATACGCTCACGTAATCGGTTGCCAAAGCAATTTTGTGAGCATTTTGCGATTTTCCTATACCTTCCATTGAGGTAAATCACCTCAAAAATGGCCCAAGCAGCGCTTTTCTAAGCGGATCGCAAACAAACTGCTCAGATATGAACTCTCTCATAGAGCATCATTGTACAAGCGCCTTCAGGGAGATTTTGAAAATTGTGTGTGTGTGTGTGTGTGTGTGTGTGTGGAGCAGGGACAAGGCAATCGATTTGCGACCGATTTCGATCGAGTTGATCTATCTGACCGGATGAAAGATCTTATGCTGGGAATACACCATACAATTTTTGTTAGATTTTCTGTTAACTTTAAGGGGCCCATACACTGAGCCGATTAGCGGCCGATCGATCGATCTGACATGCTGGAAAATCTAGGTCAATCTGTTGAGATTGCTTATTATTTTGCATTGGACCTAATGGAAATCTGATGGCAAAAAAATGCCATCAGATCGACTTTCAATAGATTTCATACTGAAACCTATTGGGAATCTGTTCCTAGTAAAAAAATGTTCCTAAACACATCAGATAGATCAGAAATCTATCTGATGATCTATCTGCTGCTAATCTAATGAGTGTATGGACACCTTTATTACTGTAATTAGATTATTTTCTGTAGAGACTGGTCATTATCTCTGGTGCATTGTCTTCTGTTTATCTCCTGCTGAGTAGAACAATGCCTAATTGCTCGGCAGATAGATGGTTAGATAGATAATTTCCAACATGTTGGACTTTATCTATCTGGCAGGTAAATCTAAGGGCTCGTTTCCACTATCGCGAATCCGCATGCATCCAACGCATGCGAATTCGCACATGGTATGCAAGTGGATGGGCCTGTTTCCACTGTTGCGTTGGTGATGTGCGTTTTTTTTGAGCGGTGAAAAAACGCACAAAAGAGCCAACGAATTCGCCTGAGAGTGGAATGCATGCGAATCGCATGCAATGTATTTAATAGGGAAATCGCATGCGTTTTCCCCATGCGTTTTTTGCCGCAAATTCGCATGCGAATTCGCATAGGTACCGATGTAAATTCACACAGGCAGTGACATGGTTAAAATCGCATATACCCTCACCTATGCGATTTCGCATGCGAATTCACGGCCAAAAACGCATGGGGAATCGCATCCGCATGCGATTTCATCAGCGGTGGAATCCAGGCGATTCTGCACCACAACAGTGGAAACGAGCCCTCAAGCAGGTAAATCTAAAGCCTCATCTACACGTGTAGATGAGGCGGCGATCCAGCGGCTCGATTAACCGCCGGATCGCCTCTTCCGCATCCCCGCTCTCCGCGCGTGCGCCGGCATCAATACCCGCTCGATTCCCGCTCGTCGCCGTGCCGCTTATCTTCCGCTCGATTCCCTCCCGAGCAGGGAATCGGCGGAAGCAAGATCCGTCCTGTCGGATCTTATCAATCGAGCCGCATCAGCGGCTCGATTGATAAGGAGCATCGCGGCCGCATCTACGCGTGTAGATGTGGCTTAAAGCGATGTTCCTTATCAATCGAGCTGCTGATGCGGCTCGATTGATGAGATCCGACAGGACGGATCTCATCAATCGAGCTGCTGATGCGGCTCGATTGATGAGATCCGACAGGACGGATCTCCGCACCGCCGATTCCCTGCTCGCTCCCCGCGAGGGGGCAATGGCAGGGAATCGAGCGGAAGATAAGCGGTGCGGGGACGAGCAGGTATTGATTCCGACGCGGAAGAGGCGATCCGGGGGCTAATCGAGCCGCCGGATCGCCGCCTCATCTACACGTGTAGATGAGGCTTAAAGGTGGCCATACACTCGTTTGTTCGGTCAATTAATTTGCAATTTCGATCGCCCGCTAATCGCCTCAGTGTATGGGCCCCCTAACAGAAAATCTAACATAAAATTGTATGATGTATTCCCAGCATAAGTCGATCTGCCATCAGCCAGCAGCTTATAGCGTTGCACTGGATCTAATGGTCCAATAATGCATTTAGATCGTTTTTTTTTTTTTCCCAATAGATTTCTAATAGATTTTCATTCTGAAATCTATTGGAAATCTGTTCCTAGTGTGTGGCACACATGAGATAGATTCTGGTCAGATTAGACCTGACAGGAATCTGACAAATCTATCTGATGGTCGAATCTGCTGTAAATTTATAAGTGTATGGCCACCTTTAGGCAGGTGTTGCTATGCGAACAAACCCTCTCAACATTATTAATATCTATGATCAAAAACCTGACCGTGAAAATATTTCAACCGGATGGCTCACACCAGAGCCATGTGTGTTTTTGTTTGTTTGTTTTTGTTTTATTGCCCCCAAACTCAAATACGGGACCTGCAGATTTCTGAGGCGACTCATCCTCAATATAGGAAAATGGAAAATCTCTCTAAAAATCGCTAGAACAAAGCGCATTTTTTTTTCTTTACAAAAGCTGTACACTTGCAGCTCTACTGTACAAAAAAAAAATTGCTACAACAAAACGCTCCAAAAATCGCTAGACATAACTAGAAAACTGTTAGGCAAAAGGCTGAGCATTCGCGATTACACTAGTGCTTTTAGGTGTACACCAGCCCTGAGGGCTCATTCACACCTAGGGTTTTTTTGTTTGTTTGTTTGTTTTTGTTTGTTTTTTTAGAGCTGGCGATTTTTTTTTTTTTTTTTTTTTAATCGGTAGTGCAATGAATCCTTATGGGATAGTTCGTCTCTGAGCGTTTCGTCAGCTTTCCGCTTAGCAAAGCGCTGCCTGTACCATTTTTAGGGCGCTTTTGCTACAATGAAAGGTATAGGAAAAGCGCAAAACTCAAAATCTTTGTGCGGCGTTTGAGCATTTAAGAATAAATACATTTTATTTTTTCTTTTTCGGGTCAAATAGTTCACTTCCTCACTTGTGTCAGAAAGTAAATAAAAACAAATCGCTCTGCAAAAGCGCTTTACAAAAATATCGTACTGTGAAGGTAAGCCCTGGGAGGGAAAAAAAATAACTTACAAAATCGCAAAACGCGATTGAGATTTTAGACGTGAACAAAGACAGTGTGGCCCATCGAAAAAAGTTTCAAAATGAATGTGTTTTATTTATGCTTCTCCTGTAGTGTAGGAACTGTAGTGAAAAAAAATTAACAATTTTTTTTTTTTTTTAATAGTTACTAACTCTCTCCTCGCTTTACGTTCTGAAATTTATCACAGGCGGCGACCTCTTTAGTCAGGTGATCTGTGCAGAGCGTTCATTACAAATAATACCTAGTCTCCCAGAATGCTTGGGGGGGGGGGGGAGTAATTCCACATGGCTAAATAGCCTAGGCTAACCCACACCCACACCACATCCTTCTTAAAAATGCCAGTTGCCTGGCAGCCCCATTGATCTTCCGGCATAAGTAGTGTCTAATGCTGAGTACACACGTTGCAATTTCCCACGGGATAGATTTCGATTATTTCCAACATGTTCGGCCGGGTTTCGATGGATACAGCCATTGATTTTGCATATTAAGTATGCAAAATCAACGGCTGTATCCATCAAAACCCGATCGAACATGTTGGAAATAATCAAATCGATCGCGTGGGAAATCGCACAGTGTGTACCCAGCATAAGTCTTTTTTTGTTTTAATGCTCACGCAATCGCTTACCAAAGTGATTTTGTGAGTGTTTTTCCTGTACCTTCCATTGTAGCAAATCGCTTCAAAAATGGCACAAGCACCACTTTTCAAAGCGGATCACAAACAAACCGCTCTGATATGAACTCTCATAGGGAATCATTGCACAAGCGCTTTCAGAGCGATTTTGAAAATCACCCGCGCTTAAAATTTTACAAAACCGCCTATAATGTGAATAAGGCCTCAGAGTACCTGATCTGATGCATACTTTTTCAAGGTCTTTGGCTAAAAGTATTAGAGACACAGTATCAGCAGGGCAACTAAAATAAATTTGGCAGTCTCCATATCTCTCAACTCGGGTTCCCTTTTAATTACGGTTTGGCTTGATGAAATGTTTGTTTTTTTAATTATCTGTGAGTTTATTAAAAATGTAGGACACGGATCGTTTTCTCTTGAGTAAATGTAACTTTATCGTCTTTTTTTCAGGAGGATTTGAACACCGAGGGGCTTACGCAGAATCAGCTGTTAGCTTTTGCCAATGAGCTAAGAAAAAAGAGGTTATCCCTGGGCTATACCCAGGCAGACGTCGGGAGGACCATCGGCCATCTCACTGGTAAGTCGCACAAAGAATTCTAGAAGAACTTGGAGAACCAAGAATTATGGCTGGGGCCTACTAGGGCGATTTTTGGCAGCATTTTGAGATCTCCAACAATCGCCGGCGATTGCAAAAAATGCTTTGCCAATGAAAGTGGGTGGTGGGGAACCCACTAGTTGGATTGCGATGTACAGTTTGCTGTACAGTGCTTTTTAAGCATCGGATAATCGTGAGTGCAAGTGCACTAGGAATCCCTGCACGCAGCGCTGAGGTGATTTGGAATCCCTGCACGCAGCGCTGAGGTGATTTGGAATCCCTGCACGCAGCGCTGAGGTGATTTGGAATCCCTGCACGCAGCGCTGAGGTGATTTTAAACCACTGCTGCTCTTCCTAGTGGGTTCCAGACCTGATTGAGGAACTTGTTGGACTTTGTGGGACTCTAACATGTCCCGTTTCTTTCTACAGGCCACAATTATAGCCAGACCACCATATGTCGATTTGAGAGTGGGCAGCTGAAATTACAAAACATGCAAAAATTATGGTCGCCGCTAAACAAATTCATGGAGGAGATGAATAAAAACAAAACCATGGATCAGGTAAGTGTTCTGTGATTAACCCTTTCACAGTGGCGTCACTTAGGAGCTGTGGGCCCCGGTGCAAGTTTTACAATGGGGCCCCCCAAGCACTCCATAGATAACAATTGATGCGGCGCACCAAAACCTGCCAATGGCAACTGTCTACAGTGTCAGAGGAGCAAGAAGGGGATGGGGAACAGTGTGCTAATGATTACCACTATTCCAAGCATCTATAGAAGTGATTATTATGAGCACAGGACCAATAGAGAGCTAATATTGTAGTTGAGGGAGGGCCCTTTGGGGCCCTTCTTGCCCAAGGGCCCGATGCGGTCGCAACCTCTGCACACCCTATTGCTACGCCCCTGCCCTTTCGTAGTTTCATGAAATGTTTCATTTGTTAAAGCGGACCTGAACTCAGAATGTCCTCTCTGCTCTAAAAGATATGCAATAGCATAATAACCTTTAGGCCTCTTTCACAGCGGGACGTTAAAGTCGCACGTTATAAAAATTTATACCGCAGACTAACGCACAGCAATACAAAGTCTGTGCGACATTCACAGTGCACAGGTTGCATTGTGTGTAACGTGTAGCAATATTTAGAGAGTGCTGCATGCTGTGCGTTAAGCAATACATTTGCTGCGTTATGTTACACAGTAAGGTGTGTTTTTTTTTTTTTTTTTTTTTTTATTGTAACACATGCGCCGTTTTCGTTCCATCAGTATGCGGCGAAAACTGCGCACCAAGAGACACAACGCAGTGCAAAATTACGTCCTATTTCATAACCTACATGCGCTGCGTTAGGGGCACGTTGTGCGACTTTAACGTCGCATCAAACGCAACATCCCACTATGAAAGAGGCCTTAAACAAAAGAACATTTCTTTGTTACAACTGATACAAATAAATCTGCACGGTTTCTACTTCCTGATTCATGGAAGCAGACATATTGTTTACAGCCTGTACTTTAAAATGGGCTTATCTGCCATGGCAGTCATGTGACAAAGGGGAGGATCAAATTACAACTAGTGATTAGACATAAATGGGGGGGGGGGAGGGATTAAGGCCCATACACCCGTCGGATTTCCGCGGACGGGTCGTTTGAACGTCCCGTCCGCCCGCTAAATCGGGCGTGTGTACAGACTATCGTTCGCTTGATAAGAAACTCAAACTCACTCTTATCAAGCGAACGATAGTCTGTACACACGCCCGATTTAGCGGGCGAACGACGGGACATTCAAACGACCCGTCGTTCGCGGAAATCTGACGTGTGTATGGGCCTTTAGACTGGCTAAACTCTCAAAATACATACAGGGTGCATTTCTGTTTTTCCCCTTGAAAACTTGCATGTTACTTCAAATATCTCCATTTTTAGGGATAGTTGATAAAATGAAAATTAATTTTGAAATGATTTAAATTATTACGCTAAAGGTGGCCATACATCAGGCAATTTGGTGGCTGATCGACCATCCGATTATTAGAATCGGCTGAAAATCGGTGCTTCCAAGTGCATACCTGGCCGACAATGCAACCAATTTCGGACATTGGAGCGGATGTCGGCCGACTAGCTCGATTGGGTGCGCGGCGGTAACTGCGAACGATATCGGGATGAGCGATAAATGCAACGACACTGTCCCAGCCAATGTTAAATGTGCATTCTATACACTACAGTCTCGTTTCCACTATTGCGGTGCGGAATCGCCTGGATTCCACCGCTGATGAAATTGCATGCGGATGCGATTCCCTATGCGTTTTTTGCCGCGCATTCGTGAGGGTATATGCGATTTTAACCATGTCACTGCCTGTGTGAATTTACATTGGTACCTATGCGAATTTGCATGCAAATTCGCGGCAAAAAACGCATGGGGAAATCGCATACGATTTTCCTGTTAAATACATTGCATGCGATTCGCATGCATTCCACTTGCAGGCGAATTCTGCTGCTCTTTTGTGCGTTTTTTTTGACCGCTGAAAAAAACGCACCTCAACGCTACAGTGGAAACCGGCCCATCCACTTGCATTACATGTGCGAATCCGCATGCGTTGGACGCATGCGGATTCGCGATAGTGGAAACGAGTCCTTCCTGTCTATGGCTGCTGCTTGCGCCAGGCTCGCCCCCCCCCCCCCTCATGGTTGCTTAGTAACATTGTGTGTGTGTGTGTGTGTGTGTGTGTGTGTGTGTGTGTGTGTGTGTGTCTCCATGTTAATAGGCCTGCAGTGTATGGACAGCCGACAGATCTCTCTAATCAGATTGGATTGAGAGAGATTTGTCTCTTGGTTGAAACTGCCCATCATCTATAGATGTATGGCTTGCTTAATTGCACGTCAGTTGCATACAGACGGAAAACCGATCAATCAAATGTTGCTGTAGCTGATGCAGCATTTCATTGGTCCATTTCCAAGCTGCCTTAGGCCTCTTTTCCACGGACTGTTGATGGGCAGTGAAATGTCTCTCAAACTCTCACAACTGCTCACTGCTGCCTGGTAACGGCTTGCTGAGCACACAGTTGGACAGTCCATGGAAAAGAGGCCTAAGGGCCCTTTCAAACCTAAGTGGGAATTGTGCGATTCCTGCTAATCGCTAAAGCGCTAGCGTTTTTAAAAATGCTATTGCTTTATTAGTCTATGGCAGTGTTCACACTTGAGCGATTAGTGATAATCGCGGGTGTTTCGCGATTATTGCTAATCGCAAACGTGTTGCATGCAGCATTTTTAAGGCGATTTAGGAGCGATCGCCATTAGCATATATAGAAACGCGATCGCTCCAAAAACGCAAATTTGTACAGTGATTTTTTTTTTTTCAGCGTTAAATCACGGAAAAATCACCCACAGAAAACACTACCGCAAATCGCTAGTGGTTAGCGATATTTTTTTTTTTTTTTTTTTTTGTGCGAATGGGCCCTAAATCTGTCTAAAATCAGCAAATTTGCATCAGCTCAGAATGATTTACATCTAATTGACCATCCCTATCTAGTATTAATGATGGAGAAATAAAACCTGTGTGGAATTTTAATCTTAAAGGACAACTGTAGCGAGAGTTATATGGAGGCTGCCATATTTATTTCCTTTTAATCAATACCAGTTGCCTGGCAGCACTGCTGATTGTTTTCTTCCGTGCTCTGACTATGGCCTCAATTCACTAAGCTTATCTCCTGTCTTTAATAACCTTTCTAGAGTTATCACCATGGTGATGAGGCATGTCTTATGCTACGTACACACATGCGACAACGATCGTTCGTTGAGAACGACGAACGAACTTTTAATTGATGAAAGAACGACCTAAGTAAAGCTAGTTTTAAAAGGTGTGTAACGATCTGATCGTTAGAACGAACGTTACATCACGTAAAGCAACTATTGCGCCTGCGCATAAAAATGAGAAGATTCACAGAGAAATAGTGAAATGCGCATGTCAAGCCTAGTACGAACGACCGTTTCCAACGATGTACTATTGCAAACGATCGTCGTTGGTTAAAATCCGCCGAGACAGAACTTTCTTTTGTAGCGATTTGGCTCGTTCGTCGTTTGCCTTAATAGTCGGTGGTTCGTTTTTTTTAACGATCGTCGTTGGTAAAGATCGGGGAACGATCGTTACAAACGACTATAGTCGCATGTGTGTACGCACCTTTATTCAGGAAACTTTTTACCTCAGGCAAACCTCAAGTTAACTCTTCTGTCTTTAAGTTAACTCTTCAATATCCTTAAAATAACTCCAGAATTGTAAAGTTAAAGACCGGCTGTAATAACTACAGAGGAGGTAACTTAAAGGGGAACTGAAGAGAGGTATATGGAGGCTGTCATGTTTATTTCCTTTTAATCAATACCAGTTGCCTGGCAGCCCTGCTGGTCTCTTTCTCTGCAGTAGTATCTGGTTAAAACCAGAAACAAGCATGCAGCTAGTCTTGTCAGATCAGACTTATAAGTCTGAACCACTGAAACACCTGATCTGCTGCATGCTTGTTCAGGGGCTATGGCTAATAGTATTAGAGGCAGAGGATCAGCAGGGCTGCCAGGCAACTGGTATTGTCTAAAAGGAAATAAACATGACAGCCTCCATATACCTCTCTCTTCAGTTCCCCTTTAAGGCATAAAGAGATAAGATAACGCTCTTACTTCGTGGTGGCAAGTTTACTCTTGCCTTATTATCCCCAGCATGATCTTAAGCAGCCCATACACTCAGCCGATTTTCTGGCCGACCGATCGATCGCGGTCGATCGATCGATCGATCGCAAATCGGTTGGCCAATCGACCGATCGACGGCCGATTTCGATCGATTTCGATGGATTTCCATCGAACTTGCAGGGTGGAAAATTTAGGTCGATCTGATGAGATTGCTTATCAGTTTGCATTGGCCTTAATGGAAATCTGATGGCAAAAAAATGCCATCAGATCGAATTTCATCAGATTTCAAACTGAAATCTATTGGAATTCTATTCTGGTAAAAAATGTTCTAAAAACGCATCAGATAGATCATCAGATGCATTTCTTATCTGTCTGCTGCCAATCTGACGAGTGTATGGGCACCTTTAAGGTGGCTATAATACACTCGTTAGATTAGCAGCAGATAGATCATCAGATAGATTTCTGATCGATCTGATGTGTTTAGGAACATTTTTTTTTACTAGGAACAGATTTCCAATAGATTTCTGTTTGAAATCTATTAAAAATCGATCTGATTGCATTTTTTTGCCATCAGATTTCCATTAGGGCCAATGCAAAATGATAAGCAATCTCAACAGATCGACCTAGATTTTCCAGCCTGCCAGATCGATTGAAATCGATCGAAATCTGCCGCAAATTGGTTGATTGGTCAGTCGACTTGCAATCGACCAATCGATCAATTTTAATCGATCAGCCAAAAATCGGCTGAGTGTATGGGCCCCTTAAGTGAATTGAGGCCAATTGTTTCAGTGGCCATAGAATATACACAGTGCAGATTGCTTGATGAGCTCATATCCATAGGGTAGGGGCATGAAAAGACAACGATTATCATCCATGTAAAGCTGGCCACTAACGGTCCAATTTCTAGCGAAAAATCGTTCGAGCGATCAGAAATTCTGATCGGAAACGAAATATTGTAATACATCGTTCACTACACCATCAACGAACCAATCTTTGCTTCCTATCTATCACAACGAACAAGAAAATCAAAATTTAGGTTCAACAGAAAATTCATTCGGATGACATTTTTTTTTCCACTCGTTCATAATCGATTGTGTCCACCCATGGAGATTATTTACAACCAATCCGATCAGAATTTCTGACCGCTTGAACGATTTTTCGCTAGAAATTGGACCATAAGGCCCCGTTCACACTTGCGGTTTTGTCAAAACCGCACCGGATGTCCGGACCGCACCGGAGCCGGACCGGACCTGATCCGCACGGTTCCTATCCGGATCCGGTCCGGATCCGGTCCGTTTGCATCCGGTTTCCGTGCGGTGTGAACACGGTTGCGGTCCGGATCCGGTTTCTTAAGGAGATACCATCCTGTAAATACCTGGGGTCTGGGAGGTCAGCAGAAGGGTCTGGGGTCATTGTTGGAGACAGGTGGACGTGTGGAGACCATCCGTGGATACAGAGACTGCAGTTGGGACCATGGATCCAGGCATTTTTTACTCGTAAAACTGGGAATTCTCTCCTTCCTGTTGTTCGCCTCCTCGTTATCAGACATCAGACATGTTGCTGCCAAAACGAGCTCCAGCATGAAATCGCTGCTGCCCCACTCTTTGAACGCTGGGCCCATGTGGTCCCCATCCAAAATGCATAGGAAGTGGGGTAGAACGTCCGGTTTTTGTAGCGAGTGTGTTGTGCGCTCTCCGGCTCTCATTGCTTTGTATTGGCCGGATAGTGCAGTCCGGCTCCGCTCCGGATACGGCTGCCGGAGGAGCCGGACCAAAAAATAGCGCATGTTGGAACGGACGCCGGAGTCCGGATCCGGTCCGGATCCGGTCCGGCAGAACGGACGCATGTGAACGGACGCATAGGCTTTCATTGCTATTGCCGTGCGTCCGTTCCGTCCGTTCTGCAAGCGGTCCGGCTCCGGCACGGCGATTCCGGACGGCCACCGCTAATGTGAACCGGGCCTTAGTGGCCACCTTAACTGATCCATCCTGGGAGATCCGTTTGGACTACGATGCTAGTCTTTTGAAAGTCATTTGTATTGAATGATTGATGATTAAAGGATACCACAACCGAATGGTTGTGGTAAAATTGATTGCCGCACTGTGTAGGGGGTGATAAGCGCATACCTGCATTTCCTCCCGCCCCCCTCCGTCTGCCGCCGTTCATACATTATACACTCCGGTGTGCGGCGACTTGCTTGACCTCTGCCCCGGACATACTGCGCCCTGTGTGCGCAGTATGTCCTTCACCCTTCGATTCTGGCCAGCGCATAGTGCCAGGCTCAGAAGCACGCTGTCCCCTTTTTGCTGCGATGCGCTCCATTACACCGAGCGTCACATGCTAATCATCATCCCCTACACAGTGCGGCAATCAATTTCCTTTAACCTCCTTAGCGGTAACCCCGTGCTGGACACGGGGTAAGCCGCCGGAGGGTGCCGCTCAGGCCCTGCTGGGCCGATTTTTCATAATTTTTTTTTTTTTTGCTGGACGCAGCTAGCACTTTGCTAGCTGCGCCAGCACCCCGATCGCCGCCGCCGCGCGCCCGATCGCCGCTATCCGGTGCGGCGCGCGCCCCCCCCCCAGACCCTGCGCTGCCTGGCCAATCAGTGCCAGGCAGCGCCAAGGGGTGGATCGGGTCTCCCAATGACGTCCCGACGTCGGTGACATCATCCCGCCCCGTCGCCATGGCGACGGGGGAGGCCATCCAGGAAATCCCGTTCTTTGAACGGGATTTCCTGATCGCCTATCGCCGGAGGCGATCGGCGGGGCTGGGGGGATGCCGCTGAGCAGCGGCTATCATGTAGCGAGCCCTGGGCTCGCTACATGATTTAAAAAAAAATAAAAATAAAAAAAAAACTGCTGCGCTGCCCCCTGGCGGTATTTTTCATACCGCCAAGGGGGTTAAAAAACTACCACATACCTGGGGCTTCTATCGGCACCCTGCAGCCGGAATGTCCCGCTCTCCTCCGATGCTCCGTTCCCCACCGCCGGCCCCGGGCTAATTATTAGTCTAACTAGACGAATAGAACTGCAGCTGTGTGGCCGCGCACCGCCGGCACCAGGCTAATTCATCTAACTAGAAGAATAGAACACGGCTGCGCAGCCACAGTTCTAGTCGCCTATTTAGACGAATAATTAGCCTGGTGCCGGCGGTCGGGAACGGAGCATTGGAGGAGGACGGCGCAGGACATTACAGCTGCAGGGGGCCAATAGAAGGCCCAGGTATGTGGCAGTTTTTGTTTATTTAAATAGCCAAGAGAACCCCTTTAAATGATCGTTCCATTTCAAAAATCTTGCAGCTCAGTGATCGATTAAAGTGTACCTGAGATGGGGCCATAGCAATAAAATATACATACCAGGGCTTCCTCCAGGCTTATTGCACCCACACCATGCTCTTCTGCCTCTCCATTCGCCCGCAACTGACCCCAGAAAATCCTTCAGTCTGGGCCAGTCAGCGCAGGCGGCCCCGGACCGCAAGACTTTCCAGGGCCAGTTGCTGGCGAACGGGCAGTCAGAAGAAAACGGCGTGGGATGGATCAGGCCCAGAGAGGGCTGGAGGAAGCCTCAGGTATGTTTATTTTATTGCTGTAGCCCCATCTCCGGTTCCTTTTTAAGATGTGATATCCTAGGCAAGGTAGTAGATTTGAGGCCTCCATGTAGTGCTTTTAATAAGTTTAGTAAGTGGATTGGAGAGAGGTCCAAAAAGGTGGTGAGTGGGCCCCTTGACACCCACTAGGCTCCAAGCACCTGCCTAGATTGCCTGGGTGATGATGCTGCTCTGATGTGGCTAGTTAAAGTGGATCCGAGATGAACTTTTACTCCTTGCATAATTGTGTTCCTTACATATAGTTTATAGGGCATTCCTCAAGCCAAATACTTGTTTTGTTTTGTTTTAATACCCTAATTTCCTATAAACTAAATAAGCCACACCCACAGCTTCTCCAGAGTGCCTTGGCGCTTGCAAAGGATTGTGGGATTTCAGTCTGGGCAGGTGAAAAAGATGTTACTAGCTATAGATTTCAGAGTTTTCACAATCTGAGAGCTGCAGTGCAGATACAGATCAGGTGCCTGTGTAATGGAGGAGATAAGAGTGGAGTTTTCACAGAATATGCAGATTAGCATGCCTAGATACAGATAAGCTTGCCTGTGTGTGTGTAATTGTGTAATAGTGACAAGCAGAAAACATGTCTGCTCCCATTGTATCACAGGAAAAAATATTAATATACTGTTGAAGCTGTTTGAAGATAGATTTGCTGTGTAAACTATCTAAACTTTAGATAAGATATATAGACAAGTCACTTGTTATATTTAGTTTTTCATCTCGGATCCGCTTTAAGGCATGGGCAAACTTGGCCCTCCAGCTGTTCAGGAACTACAAGTCCCACAATGCATTGCAGGAGTCTGACAGCCACAGTCATGACTCATAAAGACAAATGCATTGTGGGACTTGTAGTTCTGTAACAACTGGAGGGCCGAGTTTGCCCATGCCTGGGCTAGTTGCATCCTTCCTGGTCATCAGTTTTGAGCTTCCACTAGCAATTCGATGAGTAGACCACTGCTTGCCGTTTGAATTCAAATCTGCTATGAGGATGTAAGACACTCACACACACAACAATCCCGTGTGTGTGTGTGTGTCTGTGTGTCTGTGTGTCTCTGTCTGTGTGTCTCTGTCTGTGTGTCTCTGTCTGTGTGTCTCTGTCTGTGTGTCTCTGTCTGTGTGTCTCTGTCTGTGTGTCTCTGTCTGTGTGTCTCTGTCTGTGTGTCTCTCTCTGTGTGTGTCTCTGTGTGTGTATGTCTGTGTGTGTGTGTATCTGAATCTGGGGAACTAGTCATTCGTTGACCATGTGTTTTATCTTTTGATCATTTTAGGTGTTGAGCGATGGACAGACCCAGCCCCAAGTTCCAAGGAGGAAACGAACCACAATAAACAAGAGCAGTAAAGGGGTGCTGGAGAGCTATTTTTATAGCTGCCAAATGCCCAGTAGGACAGAAATAGCCAGGCTTGCCTCAGAACTAGAACTGCCTGCCAAGGTAAGCATTGGTCATGTGGCATAACCACTGCATCAAAATGGCTGAAAATTAAGAACAATGGCGCAGAAAACATTCATAGTGAAGCTTTGCACACCCGAGTGAGGCACGTCACCCCATCAGGGAATGAGATTTGATCCGTTAAGTGACATTGCACAGCCAATGCTGTACAATGGCTTCCTTAGCCTGCAGGCTAGCGATGCATTCTTTTGCTGTGTGGTGGTGGTGGTGGGGGAAATGGAGGCTGCCATATGTATTCCCTTTTTAAGCAACGCCAGTTACCTGGCAATCCAGCTGATCCTCTGCTTCTAATACTTTTAGCTACAGCCCCTGAACAAGCATGCAGTAGATCAGGTGTTTCTGACACTATTGTCAGATCTGAGACGTTTACCTGCATGCTTTTTTTTCTGGTGTGATTCAGGCACTACTGCATTCAAATAAATCAGCAGGGCTGCCAGGCAACTAGTATTGCTTAAAAGGAAATAAATATGGCAGCCTCCATATCCCTCTCACTTCAGTTGCCCTTTAATGTCTAGTACACACAATGCAATTTTCCATCAGATTGACGGTCTCATTGTTTATTTCCGACAGGGCCGATCTGATTTCCGATCATCTTTCTGATATTTCATCTTCCACATCCCCCCCCGATCACTTCTATGCAAAATCGTTCAGAGAAACATTTGGAAATTACATCGGACCTGATCGGTTCGACTATCAATCTGATGGAAAATTGCATTGTGTGTACCCTAGCATATGATGTCTTTCTAATCCATGCCCAATCCAATAGCTTCTCATGATGGTTTCCTTATGAGATTTTGAAGTTCTTCTTAATTTTTCAAGGATGCATTTGCTTATTTTTGTGGAATCCCAATTGCTGCCTCTTTTCTGACATGGTCTTTGATTTCGTGTTTGTAGACTATACAGACGTGGTTTTGTAATAGACGGCAAAAGAATAGGAGAGAACCGCAATCCGCTTCGGACGATCTGACTACGCCGATGCAGGAGACTCAGCCGGTAGCTAACACGATGGCAGGTTTTCCTGCTGGACCGCACAACCCAGCATTTTACTTTCATCATCCGTATCCCGGGGCTGAGGGCTTCCACCAAGGTTATGGACACATGATGAACTTTGGTGGACATTCATACTATTAACACTTTTTCCCATGCACTTCCTATAACCGTGTATAGGGCATGATTGAGGGGCTGTAGCTAAAATAAGGTGGCCATACATCTTGCCATTTTGCTGTCATTGGATTTAATCCTTTTATCAAATTGAGAGGGAATCCATTGTGTCCCAGTGTGTTCGATCCAATTGGCCAGTATAACGTCATTGATTGAGCAGAATGGAAGATACCGGTTGATCATCCGGGAATCGGCCAGTGTTGGCGTGATTTCAATTGGGAAAGAATCGATTTTTGGTTTCAGAGCACAGCCAGGTGGAATGTGAAGGAGAATATGCTGGGATCTCGCTCTCAAACAACTTGGCACATGAACATGTTGGCACAAAGCTATTTTACAAAGTAGAAATATTTTCTAAAATAGAACTGTGGTGTAATATTCTTTGCATCAAAGATTGAACCACAATGATAAGAAAGGAAATGCACTTCAAATGATCTAGCGTTAAACTAAAAAACAGAGCAGAGCTAATGAACCTTTGAACTTCTCTGCAGTAAAACCTTATCTGAAGTTGTCTCTCACTGTTTCTTTGTAGAAGTGCTTCAGAAAACAGCACTGTAGCAGAGCTCAGAGACGCTCTTTAGCATAGATAACTGAAGTTTTTTAACTCTTCTTGTACTGGAAAAAACTCTTTTCTAATGCTCTTTTTACAATTCATTATCTCATAATTTTATTTTCACTTAAGATCCCCTTTTTAATTGCTAAGCATTTTATAATTTTAAATTTTAATAATTTTAGATCTTAATATCTTCGTGTGTGTGTGTGTGTGTGTGTGTGTGTGTGTGTGTGTATATGTATATATATATGTATATATATGTGTATATGTATATGTATATGTATATATGTATGTATATATATATTAATATTTTTTTTTTTTTTTTTTTTGCTTTTTTTTGCTTTTTTTAATTTTTTTTTAAACTTGTCATGGCCAAAGTATTTTTCTTTGTTTTGGCATTTAAAGAACAAACCTTTTTATTAGTTTCTTTTTTTTAAAGAAAAATTGTTTTTAATTTTTTTTTATCAAATGTAACATATTGTAACAAAACTGACCTAGTCTTTGCATTATCTGTTGCTCTGGCGTCTCACAAGCCAGTTTTATAAATGTACAAGATCTCACTTTACTTTGGTCATGTTAGCGCTCGTTCACGTTTGGTCCAGAAACGTATCCGTGTCTCTGGATCAAAACCGGAGCCACAGATACCGGTGTTTTAGATAGCTGCTGTCTTCCCCCATAAAAAAAAACGGACCTGTCTGCGTTTTGCGGGGACCCGTTTTCAAAACCTGAACGGAAGGTCCAGATCTTCTGTATTTTCACGCAATGGATCTGGATCCTGATACATGCAGGGGTAGTGGCAGGCAATGGGAAAACAGATCCCCTTCTACACAGGCAAATTGAGGACACAGAAATTGATCTGTTTCTGTGTCACAGCCTGTGGGGGGAGAGGGGGGCCGCCATGCTGGAGGGGATTAGCAGGCAGGACGGCAGTGTCAGCGGGGAGGGGGGTCCTCCTTCCCCCCCCCCCCCCCTCACCTGGGTCCCCCTTCCTCGCTACCCCCTTCAGCTACATGCCACAAAACTTATTAAAATGTACTGCAGCGGGGAGCTTACCTTCTCCTCCTACTTCCTCTTTTTGCCGCGTCACTGCCTGCAATGCTGCTCTCCAAAGTATAGAGGGCGGCATTGCAGGCAGTGAAGCGGCGAGCGGAGGAAGTGGAGAGAAGGTAAACTCCCCATTTACCGCCGCTATGCATTGTAACAAGTTTTGCGGCATGTAGCTGGAGGGGTAGCGGGACGATGGACCCAGGTGAGGGAGGAAGGGACGTCCCCGCCAACCGCTGCCAACCCCGTCCTGGCGTCTTCACCCCTCCAGCATGGCGGCTGCCTCTCCGTCCCCCCCCCCCCCCCCCCCCCTTGCCATGGCTGGACATGCGTTTCCACGGATTGATAACGTATGCTACAAAAGTGCATTTCTGGAAAAACTGGGGTAGAAAGAGAAAAATTTTGAAAAACAGATCCGTTTGAAACGGATCCGATCCTGAACGGACCATTATGGACCTAGCCTAACTGACACACTGAAATTCCTCACTTTACTGTAGTGGTAATTCTTTACCAGTCAAACAAGGCACTTGGTGCTTCAGTTTGGTATAAAATGTATAATTTTGTTTTTTTTATTTCCCCTCAATGGCAAGCGCAATAAAATAAAGTTTGAGGCTAGGCTTACAGTAGGACAAACGTACAACAAAAAAGTGGTACCGCAGATTACTGCTGCGTTAGTTGCAAACTGTAGGTACAGTGAAGCATACAGGCAATGAAAAGTATGCTTCCCTGTACCTGGTAACGTGTGTGTGTGTGTAGCGGTAATGCACTGCAGCAGTGTTACCATAACGCTACACCGTACAATGCGACGCTAACGTCGCACTGTGAACATAGCATACACTTTTAATTGCAGTGCGGTAAGCTGTGTTATAAGACTTAGGGCCCGTTTCCACTAGAGCGAATCCGCATGCGTTGTCTGCATGCGGATTCGCATAACCAATACAAGTGGATGAGACTGTTTCCACTTGTCAGTTTTTTGGTGCGTTTTTCTGTGCAGGATTTTTCTGCACGGTAGGGCCTGCAGAATTCGCCTGTGTGTGGAATGCAGGCGATTCGCAGGCAATGTATTTAATAGGGGAAATCGCACATGCGTTTTTTGCCGCGATTTCGCGTGCGAATTCGCACTAAAACTAATGTACATTGAGCCAGGCAGTGACATGGTTAAAATCGCTGATAGCCTGCCTATGCGAAATCGCATGCGAAATCGCGGCAAAAATCGCATGCGGAATCGCATCCGCATGCGATTTTGTCAGCGGTGGAATCCCAGCGATTCGCACCGCACTAGTGGAAACGGGCCCTAAGTGCAGCTCCACAACTTCCTACTGTGAACCTAGCCTAAATCGCAATGTATTTCTGCGACCATAAACCTGGGCGTTTGTACACTTAATATATCTAAAATGTTACGTTTTATGTAATCCTAAAAGGTTTCCGTTAAAGAGGCACTTAAGCCAACCTTTTTTTTTAAACCTGACAGTGTGCACAGTAGAGGAGCCAGATAAGAGTCTTACCGCAGTGTTTGTTTTCTTATCTGGTCCTCTGTTTCCCATAAATCCGCCCTGACAGCCAGCCCTGTCGGCGCCTGACGGCGAATGACCCAGGATAGTAAACACGTCAATCATTCCTTCCTCGCTGGGTCCTTCTGCCGCCGGCGCCGCTGCCTGTACTGAGCTGTGCGAGTGCCTGAACATTGGAAGCGTGCGCGCGCGTGCACGGCGCGGGGGCGCGCGTGCACGGCGCGATTTGCATTGCATAGAAGCAGTGCATGAGCGAGCGTAGCTAGGAGGCAGAAGATGTAGGAAGCTAACAAGCGCTGGCTGACCCGGAAATAGTTCCGGCCAGCAGCGCCATTTTGAATAAATTATAATTAATCACCTTGCCGGTAACAACGTAACTAAAGGCTCCAGAGCGGCGCTACACAAGCGAAATTGCAGGGCTGGGAAAGAAGATTAAGGTAATATCTTCATTTTGAAAAACGATCCTGGCTTAAGGTTCACTTTAAGGTGGGCATACATCAGGAGACTTGGTGGCTGATCGACCATCCGATTAATATAATCAAAATTGGATGAAAATCTGTACCGCCAAGTGCATGCCTGACCGACAATGCGACCGAATTCAGACCGGAATTGGTTGCATATATCAGTAAGACTTGTTGTTTGGTCAGCCGTCGTGTCGTGTTGGGTCGGGTGCATGGGGGTTACAGCGAGCAATATTGGGATGAGGGATAAACGCGGCGAAATCCCCGGCGCTGTTGCCCTAATGCAGGGGTCTCAAACTCAATTTACCTGGGGGTAAATTGGCAAAGGCAAAGGAGGCAAAGTCAAGATGAGGCTGGGCCGCATAAGGAATTTCACAATCGCGGCGCAACGCCGCCTCTGCCCGCCCCTCTCACGCTTCCTTCACAGAGGGGCGGGGAGAGGCGGCGATTGCCGTCAGGAGGGGCAGAGCTGAAGCTGAAAGCTCTGCCCCTTCCAGGAAATGCAGACGGATTGCCCCCCGGGTGATTTGGGGGCTCTGCAGCCCTCGTTTAGCGGAGGGGATGCGGCGGATTACTTGGGAGCACTGAAGCGAACTATAAGGAAGCTTTTGCCGGCGAGGGCCACAAATTATTGTATCGAGGGGCCGCAAATGGCCGCGGGCCGCGAGTTTGAGACCCTTGCCCTAATGTATAAATGTGTATGTAATGTGTGCATTTATACATTACCTGTCATGTGTCGTGGTGCCCATCCATCTTCCGAAGCCACACTCTGCTGTTAACCCCATTTACGCCACTGGCGCATAGCACGCCTGCGTATGATGTCGCGTGCCGCCGCTGCGTGTATGAGGCTATGGAAGGGTGGGGGATTTGGCAGAGGGACGGGCACCGCAACACACGACAGGTAATTTATAAGTGCACATTTATACATTACGGCCAGGGCGTAGCAATAGTCATGGGGCCCTGGAGCATAGGGGGCCCACGTTGCACTTAATGTATTCACCATTCACTTTCTTGTGTTTCTCCGCCCTCTGACTCTGTCTCTGTGCCCATGACCTATGTGCAGTGCTGATTGTACGAGAATGTAAATTGCCCAATGAACTCCTATGCACAGGGTAGGGGCATTTGGTATTGCCTACATCTGAGGGCCCCATGGAAGATTTGCTATGGGGCCCCATAATCTCTAGCTACGCCACTGATTACGGCACCAGCAGAGAGGTGGCCGCTCCACCGACTCCCGAGATATTTCATGGTGAAATTGATTGGGAATCGGCCTGTGGTGTATGAGCAGCCGAGAGATCTCTAATTAGCGAGAGATTTGTCTCTTTGTCGAATCTACCCAACATCGGTAGATGTATGGCTACCTTAAGGCTACTTACACACCCGGACGTTGCGTTTAGGGGACGTTATAGGGCACATAACGTGCCCCTAACGCAACGCCTGGTAGTGTTGGAGCAGGACGCTGCCAAGAGCCGCGTTACAAGCAGCTCTTGGTGCGCCTGCTCTGTCGGAGGCGCTGCGGAGACCACGTGAGCGGAGCTCTCCGCATCACGTGGTCCCGCCAGCCAATCAGCGGCCGCTCCAAAGAGTAAACACTGCAAGTGCAGTGAATGCCAAGTAGCCATGTGCCTGGCTACGTAGAGCCTCTCCCCGCCTCCTCTTCGCCCCTAAAATAAAAAAAAAACGTACTGAGCATGTGCACAGTCTAACGCGGCTTAGCCGCATATAAAGTTCTGCGTGCAGTACGTTGTCTTGACGTGAAGCGTTACTGTGTAACGCAACGTGGGCACTGTGAACAGCCCATTGATTTTTTCATTGCTGTGCGATGGGGGTGCGTTACAGGCTGCTCTAACGTGCTCCTGTAAAGTCCCACTGTGAAAGCAGCCTTAGTGTATTCTTAAAATCTATTGGCTGTATAGTGGGGTGGTTAAGGGCTCTGCCTTAGACACAGGAGACCTGGGTCTGAATCTCGGCTCTGCCTGTTTGGTAAGCTGCACCTATTCAGTAAGAGACCTTGGGCAAGTCTCCCAAACACTGCTACTGCCTTTAGAGCGCGCCCTAGTGGCTGCAGCTCTGGCGCATTGAGTCCACCTAGAGAAAAGTGTAATCTAAATGTTCTGGGTCTGTGTCTAATGTAATGTTAAATCAATGTCATCACAAACCTCTTCACTGTACAAATAGTATATACTTTCTATGACTCTATTTAGTAAACCAAAGTCAAGGTAAAACATTTTAGGTTTTTTTTTGTTGTTTTATAAAATAATTGAACTATTGCAAGTTGTTGTTGTTTTTATAAATTGCCAACATTATGCAGCACTTTATACCTTTTAGTATCTTGTAATTGGGGTATCCACCCTTCATTACCTACTGATTGCAAGATAATGTATGCACTGAAATAAAGCACACTGTACTGAAACTGTTTTGTGAGTTGTTTTATGATTGGATGGATGCCATGAACATTTGTTACATATGCAAATCATTCTTTATTTTTCTGTAGAAATTTTTTTTTTTCGGGGGGAGGGGGGGATTGAATTGGTGTCTTAGTTTTGTAGAAAAGAAGAAGAAAAAAATCTGTCAGGGCTGTAACCCACTAGAGCACTTTCTAGAGCGTTTAGGGAGCGCTTTAAATCGCTAGCTATTTTCCTAAACACTCTGCCAATCTAAATGTAAGAAATTCCACAGTACTGATTGCGATTAGCGAAATCGCAATCGTAGAACATGCAGCATTTTGGGAGCGTTTGTGCTTCAATATAAAGTAATGAAGCGCTGGCAAATCGCTCATCATGAATCCCTACAATTAGCCATTTGCGTGCAATCTTAAATTACTGCAAACTGTAACAAATTTTATTAGAAAGGACCAATCAGAATTAAAACTGCAAATCGCTATCACAATCGCTGGCAAAAAGCTTGCACTTTTTAAAATCGCTCCCAAAATCACTGGAAACCGCTCATGAAATCGCTTACAAAACGCTAATTAAAAGTGCTAGCGATTTGTAGTGGGTTCCAGGCCTCACTATGAAATAGAATCTGTAAGGGCCCATTCACACTTAGGCATTTTGCCTCTATTTCAGCAAAACGCTCAAACGCTAGCGCTTTTTGAAAGCGCTAGCGTAATAAAACCCTATGGGCCCGTTTTTACTTAGGTGATTTGCGCTTATTGCTGGAAATCGGCCAGAAACACAAACGCGTCTCTTGCACCATTTTCAGGCCATTTCCCGGCGATCGCGTTTCAGTGCTATAGTAGCGCTAAACTCAATCGCAGCAAAATCGCCGCGGTGTTCAGTGTGTTTTTTTTTGGGGGGGGGGGGGTTGCGCACAAAATCGCAGAAAAATCACTCCTGCAAAAATCGTCGGCGTTTTGTAAGTGTGAATGGGGCTTAAAGAGATCTTTCTTTTCCTAATATACCTCCCCCACCCATCACTATCTGGCCTAGTGGGTGTCAAGAGGCCCACCCGCCACCTTCGCTGACCTCGCTCCACTTCAGCTTACACCACAAGAGGTCCCCAAATCTACTACCTTGCCTAAAGGTCCGTACACACGCCGGACTTTAGGCAACGACGGGTCCGTCGTTGCCTCCCGCTGGGTGGGCGTGCCAGCGACAGTCCGGCGTGTGTACGCTCTGTCGTCAGACTGATACGGCTGTTCCTGAGCGATCCGCCGGGCGGATCGCTCAGAAACAGCCGTATCAGTCTGACGACAGAGCGTACACACGCCGGACTGTCGCTGGCACGCCCACTCGGCGGGAGGCAACGACGGACCCGTCGTTGCCTAAAGTCCGGCGTGTGTACGGACCTTTATGCTATTACATCCTAATCTATCTCTGGTGTGGGGCGGGGGCAGGTTCAGCACACACAAGCTACCTGCAGAGGGGCGGTAAAGCACACAGGCTAGCTAAGGGTTCTTTCACATTATATGACGCTTGCAGGAGCCAACTTCCTGCAAGCGTTATGATCTGCTGCGTGGTGCGGTGCAATGCTGATTAGTGGCGGTAGTTATAATTCAGCCGACTGGAAAACGCCTGCATCAGACGACGCGTGTTTTGGACAATATTGTCCGAACTGACAAGATTAGCTGCATGCTTGTGTCTAGTGTAGTGTAGCCATTACTGCAGCCAAATAGATCAGCAGGGTTGCCAGGCAACTGGTATTGTTTAAAGGGGAACTGAAGTAAGAGGTATACGGAGGCTGCCATATTTATTTCCTTTTCATCAATACCAGTTGCCTGGCAGCCCTGCTGGTCTATTTCTCTGCAGTAGTATTTTGAATAACACCAGAAACAAGCATGCAGCTAGTCTTGTCAGATCTGACAATAATGTCAAACACCTGATCTGCTGCATGCTTGTTCAGGGGCTATGGCTGGCTAATAGTATTAGAGGCAGAGGATCAGCAGGGCTGCCAGGCAACTGGTATTGCTTAAAAGGAAATAAACATGGCAGCCTCCATATCTCTCTCACCTCTGGTTCAGAAAATCTGAGGCAGGTGAAAATAAGTTATAAATTAATTATATGGGGTTTCTTCCAGCCTTCCAAGGTCTACTAGGTCCCTCACTGTCCTCCCAATCGCATCTAGTGTGCTGCCCTCCATAAGATCGCCAACTGTGCAGGTGAGACACAGGGCCATTTCTAGACTTTTTTTTTTTGCTGTCTGGGGCACACTTATAAGGATGCCACCCCCCCCTCCCACCCCCACCCCCTTCCCGATTTGGTATGATCGAACAGCACCCGTCAATTTACTATGCTTAATGTAATATTCTTAGTCAACAAGGGAGCATGTGCAACAACTTTAGACATGACATGCTCCAGCTCAACACAATAACACACTAGCTGGCTGCAGGTCTGTGCCAAACTAATTGCTCACCCTCAGCCAGTCCGCCATGCTTCATTCCAACTCAGTCAGGAAAGCAGTGCCACCTCCTCCCTTCTGTTGTGCAAGTCAAATGAAATACTGCTGCTCTCTGCCCTCCGACCTCCTCACTCACTGTCAGACTCCTCACACAGCACAACAAGCTGCTTTTCCCAAATGATGACCTACTCTCCTCTTGCTTCTCCTCCTACTCTGTGTAAACACAAAGTACAAATATGCTGTCCTTGTAATCTCTACGCCTGGTGCAAGTGTCTCACCTTGCTTCATGAGAGAGCCGGCCCTGGTGAAACCCAGATGCACTTCCTCAATCCCACTCCCATCACCAGGAACAGTCTGAACATGTGCAGTGTAAGGGCTCGTTCACACATAGGGCGTTTTGTGTTTTAAGCGCCGGCGATTTAAAAAAAAAAAAAAAACTCCCTAAATGAATCCTTATGGGATAGTTCATATTATCGCGTTTCGTCTGCTTTCCGGCTCAGCAAAGCGCTGCATGTACCATTTTTAGGTCGAATTTGCTACAATGGAAAATGGAACACGCACCGCTTTCCTAGCTGCACGGCCCGCGCTGATAAGAACCTTCTCATAGACATTCATTGGCCACGTGGTCGGGAGGTGAGCAAAAAAAAAGCCGAAAATGCCTGCAGTGTGAACAGGCCCATACTGAATCTGTCTAGAGAGAGATCTGTTGGCTGCCCACACACCACAGACCAATTCATGATCAATTTTATGCTGACATTGACCCGGAATCGGTCTTGTGCGCCGCATCTGCCACCCCACCATCCTGTCCCCCCCCCATTTGTAATGTACCCCCCCCCCCCCCCAGTGCACTATACGTTTCCTGTCCGCTGCTTGTCTACCGCTGGCCACGGGCGCACTCCTCGTTCCATACACGCGCCTCTCGTCGCTGGCGTGCGCATGTGTGACGTCACACACGCACCCCGTTACTCCGGCAACCACGCGGGGTGCATGTATGGAGCAAGGGGTGCGCCCGTGGCTAGCGGTAGACAAGCAGCGGACAGGTAACGTATAATGCACTGGGGGTGGGTACATTACACAGTGGGTGGGCTGTGTAGTGTATGTATTGTAGTCTAGGGCCAATTTAGGGGGAAGCCAATTAACTTACCTGTATGTTTTGGGGGGGGGGAGGAAACCAGAGTGCCTGGAGGAATCCCACACAGACACAGATAGAACATACAAACTCCATGCAGTTAGTGCTCTGGCTGGGATTCAAACCAGGGACAAAGCGCTGGAAGGTAAGAGCGCTGACCACTATATCACTGTTTACATCCTGTAAACATGGGAAGTTACAGCGATAAGATACTAACCTGAAGAGAGGGAAGCCTCAGGATCCTATTGTGGATTGCCTCGGTGGTCCGTTGTTCCCCATCAATTAGTGCGGCCTCTCTTTACATCATGGGCCACGCAGCTTCTCTTCTTACAGCGTGGCAACGCAGTAGACCTGCAAGCACTGCTGCGCATGCACAGTAGCATTGGGCTGCTCTTACACAAGCTTACGCTGCTTACTGCCTACTTACCTGCTTACTGCCTACTTACCAGTTAACTGCGCGTGTGCGGGTGGGCTCTTGTTGCTACTGTGCAGCCACACTGCAGGAAATGGAGCCGCGGCCCCGATATGATTAGGGACAATGCCTTTTCGCTAATCTTCGGGGGGAGGGGGGGACTGGGGACGCTCAACAATAAGGGACAGGTGAATACAGAGGCCAGCCTCAATAGGATCCTGAGACTTCCCTCTCTTTTTGCACCCGAACCGACTTTAACCCTATGTTAGCTTCCATGAAAGCAGAAAATAGTCACACTGCAGATTTATTGCAGGATTTGTATCAGCTGTAATAAGGGTTGGTTCATCTGCGATCACATTTGGCTCCGCGATCGCAATTTGCAGGCAAAATCTCGCGATTCAGAGCGATTTGCGCTTGTGATTCCCGTTAATAGAACAAGAATCAAAGCGTAATCACCGCCCGAAACGCTGCATGCAGCGCGTTCGCGATTAATCTAAATTCACAAATGCTGCTGTGTGAATGTATCCATAGGGATACATTAGTAGCAGTGCTTTGCTGATCGCCGGCGATCTGCAAAGCGCAAAAAAATCGCCCAGTGTGAACCAGCCCTCTCAAAGAAATGTTTTTTCCTTTAAATATTATGCTGTTGCTTATCTTTTATGGCGCGTACACACACCAGATTTCCGCAAACGATGGGTCCGCCAGACCCTCCCGCTGGGCGAACATTCTGCCGACAGTAGCACGTGTGTACACGCTGTCGGTAGACTGATAAAGCTGTTTCTGAACGATCTGCTGAGCGGATCGCTCAGAAACAGCCTTATGGGCTGGAACCCACAAGAGCGTTTTTTTGAGCATTTTGGCAGCGCTGCGATACGCTAGCGTTTTGCCAAAACGCTCAGCTGATGTTAATGGATGGGGCAACTTCCACAGGAGCGTTTGCGTTTCCCAGAAACGCAAACGCAGGACCTGCAGCATTTTGGGAGCGTTAGCGCTTCAATGTAAAGTATTGAAACGCTAGCAGAAACGCTCAGCAAAACTTAAACTGAGCGGTTTTGCTAGCGTTTTGCGGTTCAGCACACTGTAACAAAATTAAAAATAATTCACAGGACCAATCAGGATAAAAACGCGAAACGCAAAACGCTACACAACCGCTGAGCAAAAAAATACACTTGCAAAACGCGACCGAAAACGCGCATGAATCCGCTTGCAAACCGCTCAGACAAAACGCTAGCGGTTGCGTTTGCGGATTTCAGTGGGTTCCAGGCCTATCAGTCCGCCGACAGCGTGTACACACGTGCTACTGTCGCCTGAAAGTCCGCCCAGTGGGAGGGTCTGACGGACCCGTCGTTGGCGGCCGTAGTGCGTGTGTACACACCTTTAGAGCAGAGAGGAAGTTCTGATTTCAGGTCCACTTTTACTAAAATCACAAAAAAAAGAGTTTGAAAGACATCACTCTGTAGGCCTAATCATGTCAGTGGATCATTATGCTGGACAATTCCATAGGTCTCCCCATGGAACAAGAGAAGATGGGATTATGCAGTCTCCTTAATGTCTGGATAAACACAGAGGGGCTCTCATGGTGATAACACAATTAAGGCCACTTAATGTGTCTTAATAAGGTTAGTTTATCTCCCTTTAGCAAAGCTAAGATCTGAGGCCTCACTGATACAGATAGTGGGCAACAGCCAAATACAAAGCCAAAAGCCTGTCCCTATCTCGTCTCCCACTGTCAGTGTGACTGGATACAGACAGGTGGGCAAATATCACCTCAGTGACAGAGACTGGCCTGTGCCTCATTCAAAGGACAGTCACTACAATTTACTTATCAGCCTTTAACAAGATTTTCTGTTTCTAGATCTTCTATCAAAATCCTAATACACATGTCCAAGGACTGTCACAGGCAGGGATTGGGAGTCAGGCTGTGTACTAAGGACTGTCACAGGTAGGGATTGGGAGTCAGGCTGTGTACTAAGGACTGTCACAGGCAGGGATTGGGAGTCGGGCTGTGTTCTAAGGACTGTCACAGGCAGGGATTGGGAGTCAGGCTGTGTACTAAGGACTGTCACAGGCAGGGATTGGGAGTCAGGCTGTGTTCTAAGGACTGTCACAGGCAGGGATTGGGAGTCAGGCTGTGTTCTAAGGACTGTCACAGGCGGAAACAGTAAAAAAGGGCCCAGGTGGCTAGTGGACAAATCGGGCGCCGCCATTCACTCCCATAATAATTATCGTTTACTGGGCGCCGAACAGGAAAAAAGGGCACCTGAGAATAATAACGTTTACCAACGGCGCCCGAAGATTTTTCATGTTTTATAACTGCTTGTGATGATTTACGTTTCCTATTTCAATAAAACATTATTTTAAAAGTTATCCCTTAGTGTTTGTAAAACATTATTATTCACGAAACAAAGCGATCAGTACGTAACGTAAATTGTACTATATTTTATCCCTTACTGTTTTTAAAACATTATTCTACACACAATACAGTGATCTCTAAGGAGGGTCTTAGGTTTAGGCACCACCAGGGGGGTCTTAGGTTTAGGCACTAACAGGGGGGTCTAGGGGTTAGGGGTAGGTACAGGGAGGGTTACTTAGGCACCAACAGGGGGGGGGTCTTAGGTTTAGGCATCAACAGGGGGGTCTAGGGGTTAGGGGTAGGTACAGGGAGGGTTACTTAGTAATTTTTTTTTAAAACGTTATTATACGTTTCACTATTTAAACGGAAGATTAACGTTTTTACAATTGCCGATTTCATGCACATTATTTAATGATTTATAACTTTATAAAACATTAATTTTAAACGAAATACAGTACAATTCATTTTTAAACGTTATCCATGCTTATCGTTTAAAACCCTGCGCCCTTTTTTCCTAGCGCCCCTTTTTAACGTACGCGTCACAGGCAGGGATTGGGAGTCAGGCTGTGTTCTAAGGACTGTCACAGGCAGGGATTGGGAGTCAGGCTGTGTTCTAAGGACTGTCACAGGCAGGGATTGGGAGTCAGGCTGTGTACTAAGGACTGTCACAGGTAGGGATTGGGAGTCAGGCTGTGTTCTAAGGACTGTCACAGGCAGGGATTGGGAGTCAGGCTGTGTACTAAGGACTGTCACAGGCAGGGATTGGGAGTCAGGCTGTGTACTAAGGACTGTCACAGGCAGGGATTGGGAGTCAGGCTGTGTACTAAGGACTGTCACAGGCAGGGATTGGGAGTCAGGCTGTGTTCTAAGGACTGTCACAGGCAGGGATTGGGAGTCAGGCTGTGTTCTAAGGACTGTCACAGGCAGGGATGGGGAGTCAGGCTGTGTTCTAAGGACTGTCACAGGCAGGGATTGGGAGTCAGGCTGTGTTCTAAGGACTGTCACAGGTAGGGATTGGGAGTCAGGCGTTGTTCTAAAGACTGTCACAGGCAGGAATTGGGAGTCAGGCTGTGTTCTAAGGACTGTCACAGGCAGGGATTGGGAGTCAGGCTGTGTTCTAAGGACTGTCACAGGCAGGGATTGGGAGTCAGGCTGTGTCTAAGGACTGTCATAGGCAGGGATTATTATTATTATTGATTGGATTTATATAGCGCCAACATATTACGCAGCACTGTACAATAAATAGGATTACAGACAATAACAGGGGTGACAGCACAATACAGGTAATAGACAATAGATACAACAATGCAGGTAATAAGCAATAAGATACACAACACAATGCAGATAGTAGTACAATGCAGGTAGTAATACAAATGCCAGATCATACACTGGAGTGGTAGTGCTAATAATAGATGTTCACATATTCTGGGTAAAGGGATTGGGGCTGTGTCCCCACTTGAGCTGACATTGGACATTTTTGTCTGTTCTCCACTCATCATCATCATGAAACTAACTGTGAACTATTTTACAAATAGGAGCTGTTCAAACTTCTCACTCTGCAACAGATCCATGGTATCCGTGGCGGTTAGCGGACCACACTTCTGTACAGTGTGCAGTTTGCAATAATTCCAGGCCAGGCAGATGCGTTCCCTTAGAGGAAATATACAAACTCCATATTGTGTCTTAGCTGAGATTTGAGCCTGGGATCATGGGCGTCCGCAGAAAATTTTCCGGGGGGGGGGCAAAAAGGGGGTAGGAAAATTTGGGGTGGTGTCGTGTGAAATTGGGGCTACATCATAAAAATGGGTGTGGTCATGAACCAGAATGTGGGTGTGGTCGTGGGTGGAGACAAGTTTACATGAACTAAGCAATGGTGGGACATTAGATCAGGACAGTGGTGGCGAACCTTTTGGAGGTTGAGTGTCCAAACTGCAAAGTCACTTTACTATTACAAAGTGCCAACAGCAATTTAAACTAAATACAAACGTTTTAACTCATACATGAACATTATGGAAAATCCAAGTTGAAAATAAACTGTGAAGATAAACAATTTCATCCATCCTACTCCTGAAAAATGTATTCATTTTTTTAGAACCTCTTACAACCCAGTTTCATTTTCTGTTTTAAAAAGCGGAAAAAGTAGGTTTAATGCTATTGTCTCATATGATGATGATTCAGCTTTTTCCATAGTCTCGCTGTTGGCAATCATGTGACCCCCAACGAGACAAATTCAGCAATCATGAGGCCCCCAACATGACCAACTCAGCAATCATGAGGCCCCCAACAAGACAAATTCAGCAATCATGAGGCCTCCAAAAGACAAATTCAGCAATCATGAGGCCCCCAACAAGACAAATTCAGCAATCGCGAGGCCCCCAACAAATCATGAGGCCCCCAACAACACAAAGTCAGTAACCATGAGGCCCCCAACAAGACAAATTCAGCAGTCATGAGGCACATAAATAGACAGCATTTCACATAAATAGGCAGAATGCCCCCTTAATATGGTAGACACCTCTCACCTGGCAGCAGTTCCCCAAAATACACTCAATCTGACAGCAGTGGTTCCCCAAAAATAGGTAGCCCCAGGTCTATAGGTGTCCCCAGAATAGGTGGCCAGCGGTATAGATGTCCCCAGAACTGGTAGCCAGGGGTAGAGATGTCCCCAGAACAGGTAGCCAGGGGTATATGTGCCCAGTATATGTAGCCAGGGGTATATGTCCCCAGTATATGTAGCCAGGGGTATATGTGCCCAATATATGTAGTCAAGGGTATATGTGCCCAGTATATGTAGCCAGAGGTATATGTGCCCAGTATATGTAGGCAGGGGTATATGTGCCCAGTATATATAGTCAGGGGTATATGTGCCCAGTATATGAAGTCAGGGGGATATGTGCCCAGTATATGTAGTCAGGGGGATATGTGCCCAGTATATATAGGCAGGTGTATATGTCCCAGTATATGTAGGCAGGTGTATATGTCCCAGTATATGTAGGCAGGTGTATATGTCCCAGTATATGTAGGCAGGTGTATAAGTCCCAGTATATGTAGGCAGGTGTATATGTCCCAGTATATATTGCCAGGGGTATATGTAGGCAGGTGTATATGTCCCAGTATATATAGCCAGGGGTATATGTCCCCAGTATATGTAGCCAGGGGGTATATGTCCCCAGTATATATAGCCAGGGGTATATGTCCCAGTATATGTAGCCAGGGGTATATGTCCCAGTATATGTAGGCAGGTGTATACGTCCCAGTATATGTAGGCAGGTGTATATGTCCCAGTATATGTAGGCAGGTGTATATGTCCCTTTATATATAGCCAGGGGTATATGTGACCAGTATATGTAGGCAGGGATATACAGTATGTGCCCAGTATATGTAGGCAGGGGTATATGTGCACAGTATATGTAGGTAGGGGTATATGTGCCCAGTATATATAGCCAGGGGTATATGTGCCCAGTATATGTAGGCAGGGGTATATGTGTCCAGTATATGTAGCCAGATGTATATGTGCCCAGTATATGTAGTCAGGGGTATATGTGCCCAGTATATGTAGGCTGGGGTATATGTGCCCAGTATACATAGCTAGGAGTATATGTGCCCAGTATATGTAGCCAGGGGTATATGTGCCCAGTATATGTAGGCAGGGGTATATGTCCCAGAATAAGTAGCCAGGTGTGCCCCAGCAGGAGGGGAGCAGCGCAGAGAAGAGGGAGAGCTATGGGCACTCACCTTAGGGGGCTCTCCCTCCCTCGCTCTCCCCTCCGGAACGAAGTGTGCAGCGGCTGGCAGCGGGCGGAACTTACCTCGTCTCGTCGCACGCGCCGGATGGATTAGCCGCTACTCTGGTCTGGTCCAGACCAGAGTGCAGCACCAGAACTTCCGGCGCAGGAGCGAGACGAGGTAAGTTCCGCCCGCTGCCCAGCCGCTGCACACTTAGTTCTGGAGAGGAGAGTGAGGGAGAGACCCCTAAGGTGAGGGAAAGGAGGGGAGACATCTGCCCTTCCCCACTGTGCCCATAGCTCTTCCTCTTCTCTGCGCTGCTCCCCTCCTGCTGGCTGCACGGGCATGCGGGCAGGGGGGGGGCAGCGGGCAGCCAGGGTCGGGCAGATGCCCGGTTTTGCCATATGTGCGGACTGGGATGCTAGTGCTGCAAGGTGAGAGTGTTGTTCACTATGCCTATTAAAATATATTGGGCCCAATCCAAATCACCTTTTTTCTCATACGTTCTCTCCCAGGAGAACTGTTTAACCACTTGAGGACCCACCCTTTACCCCCCCCCCCCCCTTAAGGACCAGCACTGTTTTAGGTGATCTGTGCTGGGTGGGCTCTGCAGCCCCCAGCACAGATCAGGGTGCAGGCAGAGCGACCAGATCGCCCCCTTTTTTCCCCACTAGGAAGATGATGTGCTGGGGGGTCTGATCGCTCCTGCCTGATGGGTGTTGCGGGGGGGGCACCTCAAAGCCCCCCTCCACGGCGACATTCTTCCCCTCCCTCTCCTATCTGTCTCCTCTGGGGATCGGGGCTGCACAGGACGCTATCCATCCTGTGCAGCCAGTGACAGGACGTCCCCTGTCACATGGCGGCGGCCGGGGATCGCCGATCTGCCTTACAGCGCTGCTGCGCAGCAGCGCCGTACAATGTAAACAAAGCGGATTATTTCCGCTTGTGTTTACATTTAGCCTGCGAGCCGCCATCGGCGGCCCGCTGGCTATTCACGGAGCCCCCCGCCGTGAATTGACAGGAAGCAGCCGCTCGCGCGAGCGGCTGCTTCCTGATTAATCAGCCTGCAGCTGGCGACGCAGTACTGCGTCGCTGGTCCTGCAGCTGCCACTTTGCCGACGCGCGGTATGAGTGCGCGGTCGGCAAGTGGTTAAAATAATGTTTGCACTCTGCAATTGAAAAAGTAGGTGAAAAAAGTACTGTCAAAAGTGACAACAAGACATATTACAGTGGCTGGATAGTGTAATGGACTCTGACTCTAAAGGGGCTCATACACCTAACGATTTTCCCGCCGATATACGGCTGATTTAATCACAGTGATCAAATCGGCTGTGAAATCGCCATGCACACCGCTGACAGAACGATCGATTTCCGTCCGAAATTGATCGTTCCCGTCGACTCCCGTCGATCCGTCCGTGCGGAAGATTTCTCAATCGCCGGCGGTTCGGGAGTGCGTCGATATCGCGTTCGAATGCCCAACGCAATACAGCGGGTATACATTACCTGTTCTGGCCGGCGCGAGTCCCCTGGTCCCCGCTGTCTTCTTTCCGCGCTGGGTTCCGGACCGGCTGTAGCTACACAGAACTTCCTGTCCCGGCAGGAAGTTTAAACAGTAGAGCGCCCTCTACTGTTTAAACTTCCCCTGGACTGGAAGTTCAGTAGCTGCAGGAACGGTCTGGAGCCCCGGAGCGGAGAAGAAGGCAGCGGGGACCAGGGGACCCGCGCCGGCCGGAACAGGTAATGTATACAGGGGGGGGGGGGGGGGGCGGGGAAGGCAGCAGCGGCAGCTCCACAGATTGTGATCGGTTTCAGGCTAAAATCGATTCACAATCTGTTTCAGATTCGATCAGAGAGGGATCTATCTGTTGGTCGAATCTGATGGCAAATCGACCAGTGTATGGCCACCTTAACACAGGTGGCCAGGGTTTGAACCTTGGCTCCTGCTGTTCAGTATGAATAGTTTCACACTAGGTCCGGAAATGGATCTGTGGCTCTGTTATGAAAACCGGAGCCATGGATAGCAATGTTAAAAATAGCAGCCGTCATCACCCAAACAAAAAACGGATCCATCTGCGTTTGCGGGGACCCGTTTTCACAAAAAGGAAGGTCTGGATCTGCTGCATTTTCACATAATGGATATGGATCCTGATACACTCAGGGGTACTGAAGGGCAATAGGAAAACGAATCCCACTTTACACAGTCATCGGACACAGAAACTGATCCGTTTTCTGTGTCCCAGCCTGTGGGGGGGAATGCAGCTGCCATGCTGGAGGGGTATAGCAGGCAGGACGGAGTTGGCATGTTTCCCCACCTCACCTGGGTCCCCCGTCCCCGCTACCTCTCCAGCTAGTTTGCGAATGTATAGCGGCAGCGAACGGGGAGTTTACCTACTCCTTCTACTTCCTCCGCTCGCCGCGTCACTGCCTGCAATGCTGCCCTCCGAAGTATAGAGGGCGGTATTGCAGGCAGCGACGTGGCGAGTGGAGGAAGTGGAGAGAAGGTAAACTCCCCGCTCGCTGTCGCTATACATACGCAAACTAGCTGGAGGGGTAGCGGGGACAGGGGACCCAGGTGAGGGGGGGGGAAACATCCCTCCTCCCCACTGACCGCTGCCACCCCCGTCCTGCCTGCTATACCCCTCCAGCATGGCGGCTGCCTCTCCCCCCACGGCTGGGCATACATGTCCACAAACTGGAAACGTATGCCACAAAAATGCATTTTCTGGAAAAACAGGAGAACATTTTTTTTTTTAGAAAAACGGATCTGTTTGAAACGGAACCAAACCTGAATGGACAAGTGTGGACCTAGCCTAAGCCAGCACCTATTCAGTAAGGAATCCTTGGTCAAGACTCCCTTACACTGCTACCGGCATTAGAGCATGACCTAGTGGCTGCTGCTCAAGCATTTTTGAGTCCACTCGGAGAACAGTGCAATATAAATGTTCTGTGTCTTGTCTTATATCACACTTTTCTCTTGGGGAACTCAAAGCGCCATTTATAATGTGAAATTATCACCTAGGAGAAAACTTAAAAAGTGAATAGGATCGGGCCGTTGTCACCCCAGGGACCTTTTCTTAATCACTCAGCACCATAGAAAATTTAAAATTTGAAGCGGTCTGTCAACCAAACAGTGGGCTGTTGTCATGGCTCCATGGAAGCATGTCTAGATAATGCAGCTTGAACTGAATCTGTAACAATGAATTACACAAAAGTTTACGTGTTAGTAAATTAATATGCAGTACTGTTGTTGCAAGAAAAGGTTCATGTTTTACTAGCATTAGGACTTCATGCAGATAGTTTAGCTGCATCCACCATGTAGCTAAAGTGCCATCTTGTGGCCAAAAACTTGAATTACAACCTCTGCCTGTCTCACCATCTCTACCTGATATTGGCTTTGATGCATGAGCTAGCGGCAAGGCTTTGTTCACATCTAAAATAGAAATCGCTGACGGCAGCAATTTTCGATTTTTTGGCGCATTTTTTGTTCTCCTCCCGATGCTTAGCTGCGTGCTGTGATTTTGTATAAAACGCTTTTCAAAGTGCTTTTGTAGAGCAATTTGTTTTTTCATCACCTGACGCAATTCAGAAAGTGAACTCTAACCGGGAAAAGAATAAAAACAATGTATTTATTCTTAAAAGCGCTGGGGAAATCGCTATACAAAGCGCTTTTTCAATCGCTTTGCGATTTCCCTACACCCTCCATCGAGAAAAAACACTCAGATAATGGTACAGGCAGCGCTTTGCTGAGCGAATCGGAAACGAACCCCTCAGATGTGAACGCTCTCATAGGGAATCATTGGACAAGCGCTTTTAGGGCGATTTTCAAAATCACCGGCACTTGAAATCTAGTTCCCGTTCACACCTATAATCGCAAGTTTTGCCGGAGTGATTTTCCCACGATTAACGCAGAAAAATCACTAGACACTGCGGCGGTTTTGGAGCGATCGCGATTAGCGTGCTTGCACTCTAATCACAATCGCTAATCGCGAAATGCAAATCGCCGGCAAACCGCTGCATGCAACGCGTTTGCGGTTATCGCTAACCACAAACGCAGCAGTGAAAACACTGCCATTTGCTACAATGTGTAGCGGTTTTTACAAAACAGCTAACGGTTTGCCATGAGCGGGAATTGCGCGATTCCCGCTCAGGTGTGAATGGGCCCTAAATATATTGGGCACACACAGCGAGGGTTAATATTACCGCACACGTCGCACAGCGTGGTCATGTCCGCATGGCTGAATTTTGCCTGCTCTTCCCTAGTTCTCATGTACCCCCATAAAATATGCAGCTCATCATGTGCCCCTTCCTATTAAAACAGACCTGAACTCAGAACTTCCTCTCTGCTCTGAAAGATAAGCAACAACATTTAAAGAAAAACATTTCTTTGTTACAGCCGATACAAAGCCTACAATAAATCTGCAGTGTGTCTATTTCCTGCTTTCATTGAAGCAGGTGTATTGTTAACATCCTGTGTTTACCAATTTAGGCCTCTTTTCCACGACCTATTTACAGGCAGTGAAATGCCTCTCAAACTCTCACAACTGCTTGCTGCTGCCTGGTAACTGCTTGCTGAGCACACAGCTCAACAGTTCGTGGAAAAGAGGCCTCACTCTCTGCCGTGGCAGTCAGCTGACACAGCTGAGGGATCAAATTACAACTTGAGTTTAGTCACAGATGAGGGGTAATTAGACAGGCTAAACTCTCTAAATACATACAGGGAGCATTTCTCATGTTTTCTTCAGTCCTGTGCAAGAGTTCAGGTCCACTTTAAGGCTTGGTGCACACCAAAACCCGCTAGCAGATCCGCAAAATGCTAGCAGATTTTGAAACGCTTTTTCTTCTTTTTCTGTAGCGTTTCAGCTAGCGTTTTGCGGTTTTGTGAAGCGTTTTTGGTGTAGTAGATTCCATGTATTGTTACAGTAAAGCTGTTACTGAACAGCTACTGTAACAAAAAAACGCCTGCAAAACCGCTCTGAACTGCCGTTTTTCAGAGCGGTTTGCGTTTTTCCTATATTTAACTTTGAGGCAGAAACGCCTCCGCAATCCAAAATCTGCAGCAGCCCGGGAGTATGCGTTTCTGCAAAACGCCTCCCGCTCTGGTGTGCACCAGCCCATTGAGATACATTACCCAAGCGTATCCGCAGCCGCAAGCGGATCGCAAACCGCAGCCGAACCGCTCTGGTGTGCACTAGGCCTGAGTGCATATTTTTCCAAAAACGAATCTAAAATGCACATAATATATGTCAATGGTGACACAGAGGTATAGCGTTTTATATGCGTTTTTTTTTTAAGTTTGATGATGGTTTGCGCTTCCTGCTGAATTCCTAGCGATTTGCACAAAAAAACACATACAAAATGCACAAAAATGCTTATGCAATTTATATGTGTGAAACGCAAACACATTAAGGACCTTTTTCCACTACCCTGCGATTTGCGATTTGATTCTGATCGCAAATCGCAAGGTACATTAAACAAATGGAAACTGCAGCAGCAATTTGCATTAGTGCGATCCGATTGCGATGCGATTTCGGTCAAAACGCAATCGTCGTTCTGCTGCGTTTTGAATGCGATTGAGCTTTACTATACTGTGTATAGTAGCTCAATTGCATGGTGGAAAATGAAACGCGATTGTGATCGCTTTTCATAGAGGAAAAGAGCCCAACACAAGCAAAACACATGTGCAAAACACACTGAAACACTTATGCAGCAAAACGCAACGTTACACACACCGTCTAGTTTGTACCCATTCTGAGGCCCCATTCACACTACAGCGTTTTGCCATGATTTTGGCAAAATGCTCAAATGCAATCGCTTTTTAAAAGCGCCAGAATAATGAAACCCTATGGGCCCGTTCTTACTTGGGCGATTTGCGCCAATCGCCGCAAATCGCCCAAAACCGGGCAAGAACGCGAAACACAAACGCGTCGACCTGCACCATTTTCAGTCGATTTCCCGGCGATCGCGTTTCAGTGCTATAGAAGCGCTAAATGCGATCGCGGCAAAATCGTCGCACTGTTCAGTGATTTTTCCACGTGAAGTCGCGGGAAAAATCACTTCTGCAAAACGCCAGAAAAAAACTCCAGCGTTTTGCGTTTCTAAGTGTGAATGGGGCCTGAAAGTTTGATATGGATATTAATATAAAGACCTGCTGAATAGTACCTTTCCATATATAGATCGATACATCAAAGCTAAGGTGAAGACCTCTGAGAATAAGGGAGGGACAGAGGGATCTGGTTTCTGAAAAGAGGCACCATGAGCTCTTCTCTCCTCTATAGAGGGTCACCCCCAGGGCATTTTCTCTGCTTGTATCTAGTGAGCACCTTCAGCAAATGGAGAGAAACCCTTGTGTTAGAATGTCCTTTGTCATGTTAAAGAGTAGCAGTACAGTATCAAGCCCCATACACAAGGGAGATGAAACTCAAAATAACAACCACTTCTCTCGAAAATCCAGCACGTGTAAAGCAGTCCCTGAACCTCAGCAACCACTCATCTGTGTGACATCACACCAACACTGCTCTGTTGCACCCCCCCTTCCCCTCCCGCGCAGGCTAGCGACACACCTGACGGTCTGCAGGGCACCCACCCAAGTTTTAGGCTGCTTACACACAGGGACGTTACAGGCGCATGTTAGTGCGCCTGTAACGCTCCCCCAACGCACAGCAATGTAACACAAGTGGGCTGTTCACACTGCCCACGTTGCGTTACATGTAACGCTGCACGTTTTTCCGAAAGTGCAGCATGCTACGGCGTTACAGCGGCTTAAGCCGCGTTAGACTGTCTGCACATGCGCAGTCATGTTGGGGAGGAGTGGAGAGCGGCCAGGCACATGGCTAATTAATATTCACTGCACTCAGTGACGCTCTGTGCGGCGATTGGCCGGGCGGGACCACGTGATGCCGCATGTGTCCAAGAGTACGCATCACGGCATCACGGACGCCAGAGTGAGCTGCACAACGCGGCTCACTCTGACGTCCACATCGAAGAGCACCAGGCCTTGCGTTAGGTGCACGTTATGCGACCTTAACGTAGCATGTAACGCAACGTCTTGGTGTGCAAGTAGCCTTAAAGAACAAAAGTTATCAGGATCATCTTTAAAAGGCTTTGAATGAACCAAAGCTGGCAGTGCTAGCAATACAGCTGAACCTCAATTATATTTTTGCCAAGGTGGTAAAACCATCCACTACCACCCAACAGATTTGTGATCCAATTGCATGATGTATATGGCCCATTTTGGCTACAGTTTATATTTTTCCGCTATCTCAAATCTAGAGGGAAGAGGCTTTGAAAATTGAGGCAAGAGGCCTTCAAGAGGTTTGTAAGAACCACAAAGCTAAGGTTTCGAATTAAGAGAGGAAATTAAGGCGATGCCAGTTGCATCTAAAACATCAATCCATCCAGGAATTTCTTCTCCCGGTGAAGTCAAGTTCAATACTGAGCAGTGAGCAGCTTAGTGGTCTCTGCAAACATCTCTAAAGATCTGCTGTAGGCACATGCTTGTCATGGCCCTATGCCTTATAACCACCCATAACTGTGATTGTTTTACGGTACGTTAATGGCTGGGAAATTAGAAGCACTGATGTGGGAAAAAAAGGCAGAATTTTCCCAGTCAAAATTTAAAAAGAAAAGACCTGCTGTGCATTTAGCATGGAGATGATTGTACGACTAATCTGCGGAAGCCATTATGTATGTGCATATGATATGAACTTTACATGTGTTTGTAACCAATGCAAGGGTCAACTCTCACTAGTACTACCGATATGTCCATGTTTTTATTGGTAAGAGTGGATTTTTTATGGAACACCTTTATTATGTTTGCATTCCCATCAAATTAACTCTTATGGAATTTAAGTAAAAAAAAAAGTTAATTTAGGCTGGTGAAATAGCAGGGGTGGGGTGGGTTGCTTATTTGTTTTAGAGGACAGCCAATGGTTGATAAGATCAATTAACATATGCATGGAGTTAAGGGTTGGCCTAAACCCCCGCCTCCTCCAGAGTAAACTATTTAAATTCTGATTAAGCCTCTGGCAAAACATTTGCATCAGAAGTAGAAGACAATTGTATCTCCAGAAGACTCTACAACCCTCTGAAGACTGACTGTTGCTTTGGGACTATCCAACAGAGAGGACTTTTTGGAAACTCCAACTGGAGAGCTTCAACTTCAATCTACTCATTGCCTGAACATTTGAAAAAAAAATGGAAGCTTCTGTTAGTATGGAAGCTTCTGGAATGCCATATAATATATCTCCTTACTTCCAGTTTCCTGGAATGTTTCATGATGGTCTGGTGGGATCCCACCAAATGAATCATCAAGCATTTTATTTTCAAGCAGCCAGGGTAGACCATGCTGATGCTGGACAGTACCACCCTCACCTACTCGCTGTACAGGAAAATATGCTTGCCCCGGGCATGAATAATCCTTCAATTATGCCAAGATATAATGCAGATGGTGGTGTGCTCTATGCTCAGGTTCAGGAAATGAAATTATCTAATATAGAGGATGGTAAAGTTAAGCAGGAAGTGGAACAAGGTAATGATGGAGACGCAGCTCCTGGACCTTCAGCATGGCCACCTAACTACTGGCCAGGAAATTCAGGTATGGCCACAAGTAATATCCAAGCTAGCCCTGCTGTCCCCAGCTGCTCCAACAGGACCTATCCTACAACTTCAGGTGGGCAAAGTCCCCAGCCGGCCACCAACGCAACTGGAAGGAAAACCCCCAGAAAAAGGAGTCATAGTGCCACCTCCACATCTTGCAGTGAGGCATCTCCACCTAATAATGCGGTTGTTCCTTTGTCACCTGCGCCACCTGCCCCAGCACCACCTAAACAATCTAGACGGCAGCAAAATGGACAGGTAAGTCCTTGTGTGAACCTATCCTTTTGTGATGTTCTCTCGCTCAGACTTATCAGTAAAATACCATTAGTCTGGGTCAGTGGTCAGTGCAAAAAAAAAAATTCATTTTTTTTTTCCCCTACATTTGTATGTTTGCTTTTTTGGTGTTTGCATGTTTTGTTAATAATCAATGAAGGTAAAAAAAAAACCAGTAGCACTGCAAAAACCTGTTTTCTGCAGATGTAATGCATGGTGGTGGCATCAAATTGTATTCCTAACTTTATGCAAATTTAGGTTTGTGAATTTTCTGTCCAAAAATTTGGACGGCAGAACATTCACCTAAAATCAATGTATGGAAACTGGCATACAATTTTGAAGTAAAAATAAATCAATAAAAAAAGTGTGTGTGTGTGTGTGTGTGTGTGTGTGTGTGTGTGTGTGTGTGTGTGTGTGCTAAACATTTATTAACTTTTTTTTTTAATCCAGTTTTATACTAAAACAAAATCAGATTAAGGCTTTAATAATTGAAATATATTTTCTGGTACTTATCCGTTAGCCGGGCGCATCCTCTAGGTGGCGACAAAACTCCACCAGAGTTACATCTTTCCCTACTATCCATGTCGGCCTGGAGAGGGAATAGTAATTAGCGCCACCTGCCGGATGCGCCCGGCTAACGGATAAGTACCTATTTTCTTTATTGTTTAAGCCTGGTACACATTCAATTATGATTGATCGCTTACCAATATTACCACCTCCATGTAGTATGAGGGTCAATAGATATTGAATGCTATGAGCACATTATTATATAACACCTGATTCACAAAGTGTTTTTTTTTTTTTTTTTTTTTTTATAAACTCCTAAAAAGCAAACATATAATACAATTACTGTAATACTGAAATGAAGTTAATCAGGAACAACCTTGCTTTGAATAACTATTTTGCTTGTAAATGTGCTGGAAGGTTCTTTTTATTGCTTAGGTGATAAATAAGTCATGTATGAGAAGTTTTGTTACTAGAGCCCATTGTATAGATAAACACAAAGTGATTGGCCAATTTGAAAGTGAGTACCAGGCTTAACTGTGTACACAGATCCAATTTTGATCCAATCCTTGACCAATTGCACCTCTGGTGCAAGGGCGAAACAGACTTTAAGACCTTGTTCACATTGCATTCATCTCACGTGTCCACCCGCGGACAAACGAACCGCTCAGATATGAACTTACTCATTGCACAAGCGCTTTCAGGGGGATTCTGAAAATCTCCCGTGCTTAAAATTTTACAAAAACATCTGTGAATAAGGCCTAAATACTATGAACACATTGGGCAAAAGATCACCATTGTGTAATTCTCAAAGCTTTAGCTCCATTTTCTGCATGCGGTAAAAAGTGACTAAATGTCCTCCACTTTGAAATTAATTGAATAAATGTGCAGATAATTGGTGATTAAGGATTTTTTTTTATATCACCTATAGAGGGCAGGTGGTGGTTTTAACTTCTCTGCTGTTGGCCTTCAGGATGGAGCCTTTTGAGCTTTGTTTGCTTGAGTTTATGTCAACTTTACACAGAAGACAGAAAAGACGAGTGTGTCTAATCTCAAGGCGCACTTTCAGACCTCGTAGTCTTTTAGATGATTTTATAGATGCCGAGGAGGAAATTCCTCTCTGCTCTAAAAGATAAGCAACAGCCTAACCTTTTTAAAAAAAAAAAAAATTTTTTGTTATAGCTGAGAAATCCTGCAATAAATCTCCAGTGTATGTACTTGCTGCTTTTTATGGAAGCGGGCATATGAACATGCTGTGTTTACACATTAGCTGCTCTGCTGAGGCAGCCAGCTGGCACAGCTGAGAGCTCAAATTGGTTGTGATTATTCAGATGAGGGTAAATTAGACAGGCTCTCTATATACATGATGCATTTCTCGGTTTGCCTACTGTCCTGCACAAAAGTTGAGGTCCCACTTTAAAGGGGCACTACAGCAAAAAATTGTAAAATGTGCAAACCTATACAAATAAGTACATTTCTTCCAGAGTCAAATGAGCCATAAATTAATTTTCTCCTATGTTGCTGTCACTTACAGTAGACAGTAGAAATCTGACAAATGACAGGTTTTGGACTAGTCCATCTCTTCAGAGGGGATTCTCAGCAAGGCTTTTATTCTTTATAAAGATATTCCCTAAAAAGGATTTAAACAATGATGGCCAGCCTCCCTGTTCCCTACAGTTTTTGTCAGTTGGACAGAGCAACTGCCATTCACTAAGTGCTTTTGAAAATGAATATATCCCTGAGAATCCCCTATAAAGAGATAGACTAGTCCAAAACCTGTCACTTCTGTCATTTCTACTACCTACTGTAAGTGACAGCAACATAGGAGAAAATTAATTTTTGGCTCATTTTACTCTGGAAAAAAATGTACTTTGTATGTTTGCACATATTTTAAATTTTAGTTTTTTGCTGTAATGCCACTTTAAATGTGACATACTTTCCTGGGTCGTCTGTGTAATGAGTGACAAGCATGGGCTGCCCTACAGTGGTCAAAAAAGCTTTTTTTTTTCCGCACATATTACCGAACACTTAACACACTTACCGCAACATTACCGGATGATTATCGACCGTTTTACCACTTTTATCGAACATTAATCACTTGGTAAATTTTTAGTGTATACTCAGTCTGTATCACTGGAGGCAATTTTCCAACCAAAGTGTTACCGCACATGTTGTGAGTAGAGCCCAAAGTGTAGGTGAACCCTGAAAGTGATTGGCCAAACTTAATTGAAAGTGAGTACGAGGTTGTGTACACACATCAAATTTTGATTGGCCAATTATGGACCATTTGCACCTCTGTAGTGCAAGGGTAAAACAGACTTTAAATACTATGAACAAATTGCGATCTATTTTTTTTTTTTTTATGAAATATGACTCTTCCCTTAAAAACAGAGCAACAGTACAGTTTGTTCAGAAATACTCCAGTCTCTGAACCTCCTGCATGTGGCTGCAGTGAGCCTTGTTCCTTTGTACAAAGCTAGAGGTGAAGTCATTGCAGCAGGCTGATACTCTTGTCTAGCATTTTATTAGTAGGACGGGCCTGTACAGGCATAGAAAAATGAGAGCCTGTAATTGGGTTATATTCACTAACTGCAGTAATCAGAACATGGGTAAAGTCTTAAGCCTGGTACACTTTCAATTATAATTGGCTAATCAATGACCAATTTTACCACCTCCATGTATGAGGGTCAAGCAATATTGAATACTATGAGCAGATACTACATGGAGGTGGTGAAATTGGTCAACGATTGACCAATCCTAATTGAAGTGTGGGCTGGGCTTTATTGCTAGGTACACACAATGCAATTTTCTGGCCATTTACTGTCATATTGACCATTTCCAAAAAAGTCCAATCTGATTTCTGATTTTTCCTCCTATGGACAATCGATCAGAAATTGGATGAAACATGTTTAAAATAGTCAATCTGACAGTAAATCTGTCAGAAAATTGCAGTGTATAATAACTGCACAATTCTACCACCTCCATGTAGTATGATGTTGTCCGCAAAATCTGTTGGCCTTCATACTACACGGAGTTGGTAAAATTGTTCAGCGATTGGCCAATCATAATTGCATGTGTTTTGCACCCTAATGGCATGAATCGAGAAGGATGCATTACATGTAGTGCATAATGCTCGATTTACTAAACTGCAGTTAGCTGAATGACAAACGCCAATGTTTGGCATCAGGGCTGGCCTGCTCATGAGGCGGGGTGAAACTTTTGCCTCAGGCGGCAAATTTCTAGGGGCGGCATCCGCCCATCGGTGGGTGCGGGGAGCCGGCCGCCCAGCTGGGAGGGGTAGCGGGCAGGACGGGGGTATTGGGCGTAGCGGCGGAGAGGGGGGTCGGACCCCCCCTACCTCACCTGGGTCCCCCGTCCTCCGCTCCCCTCCAGCCTTAAATAGATAAGAAGCGCAACTCGTAAGAGGCAGTGGGCGGGGAGGACTCACCTCTTCCTCGCTCGATCCAGCGTGCGCTCCCCTCCAGCCTTAAATAGATAAGAAGCGCAACTCGTAAGAGGCAGTGGGCGGGGAGGACTCACCTCTTCCTCGCTCGATCCAGCGTGCGCTCCACTGATGTCACTTCCTGCAACGCCGCCCACTGTATTGTAAGTGGACGGCGCTGCAGGAAGGGACGTTAGTGGAGCGCACGCTGGATCGAGCGAGGAAGAGGTGAGTCCTCCCTGCCCACTGCCTCTTACGAGTGGCGCTTTTCTATTTAAGGCTGGAGGGGAGCGGAGGACGGGGGACCCAGGCGAGGGAGGGGGGGGGGGTCTGACCCCCCTCCCTGCCGCTAGGCCCTATACCCCCACCCTTGCCCGCTACCCCTCCAGCTGGACGGACGGGGGGGGGGGGGGGGGGCGGCGGCGGCGGTAGCAATCATTTTTTCCTCAGGCGGCAAAAAGTCTAGGGCCGGCCCTGTTTGGCATGTAGAATTAAGTGATGCAAATTTCATACAAATGTATATAGCTTGGCATTTTATCACTCCAAAGCCTCCATTAATACTTTTGATTGGTTCTGTTCCATTCCAGTTGGCATACATTTTCATATGATTAACATATTTGAATCCACTCTATTGGCATCTGTCTAAAGACTTGAAAATGTGTTATGGTAAGCACACACCATACAATTTTCTGGCATTTACCTGCCAGATCGATTATTTCCAACATGTCTGAATTTCTATCGTTTTACCATTTCTGTTCGCTTCTATGGAAACCGATCCTAACAATAATCTAATTCTATCGCAATTCAGATTGGGCATGTTGGAAATCTATCTTGCAGATTGGGGAAGCACGGTGGTGGCTGGATGGCGTAATGGTTAAGGGCTCTGCCTCCGACACAGGAGACCTGGGTTCAAATCTCTGCTCTGCCTGTTCAGTAAGCCAGCGCCTAGTCAGTAGGAGACCTTGGGCAAGTCTCCCTAACACTGCTACTGCCTATACAGCACGTCCTAGTGGCTGCAGCTCTGGCGCTTTGAGTCCGCCAGGAGAAAAGCGCAATATAAGTGTTTGTCTTTGTCTTTTGGTGTAGTGATTAGCACTCTTCTTGCAGCGTCAGGTCCCCAGTTCAAATCCCAGCCAGGTCAACATCTGCACTGAATATGTATGTTCTCCCAGTGTCTGCGAGGGTTTCCTCCAGGCACTCGGGTTTCCGCACATCTCAAAAACCTACAGATAAGTTAGTTGGCTTCCCTCTAAATTGGCCCTAGACTACAATACATACACGATATAGACATGACTATGGTAGGGATTAGAATGTGGGCTCCTGAAGGACAGTTAATGACAAGACTAGATACTCTGTACAGCGCTGCGGAAGATGTTGGCCCTATATAAATACTAAAATAATAAATCTGCCAGAAAATTATATGGTGTACCTAGCATTAGATGGTTCTCTGCTGATGTGGCCAGTTAGGGCAGCCTCTGAGGATCTATTGTCTTCCCCCCCCCCCCCCCCCCCCCTCATGTGTCAACAATTTTCTGAGCAGACAGATTTCTTAAAGAGAACCAGAGATGAAGCACCCTCTTGTATTTTACCTTATAAATCAGTGGGAACATGACAGTAAACACCTAATCTGCCCTTTGTTTCATTGTTCTCTGTGTAATCTGACTGTTATCACGTCTGATAAGAATCCCCGACTGAGAAGTCAGGCTGCTCCGTCTAGCTTTGCTACAGAAAGATTATAGCTAAGTCTGTCTTCTGTGGTGTTATTTCAAGCCCAAGCCTGCCCCCTTGTGGCTTTGCTATAATGACTCAGCTATAATCATTCCCAGCAAAGCCAGATTTAATTGCTCAGTCTGGGATTCTTGTGACTGCTGTTAACAGACACTTTTAGCAGTGAGGAGGAAACAGAGAGCATGGTAAGTGTTTTCTCTAATGTTCTTACTGATATACATGGTAAAATGCACAAGGGTGCTTCCTCTCTGGTTCCCTTTAAGGCTCATACACACGTCTGACTGAAGCCAACGATGGGTCTGTTGGCACCTCCCACTGGGCGGGTTTTCAGCAGACAGTACAGCGTGTGTACGGTCTGTCGGTGGACTGATGAGGCTGTTTCTGAACGATCCGCTGGGCAAGGTGGATCGCTCAGACGGCCTTGTCAGTCCGACAGACTGTACACACGCTGTACTGTCTGCTGAAAACCCGCCCAGCGGGAGGTGCCAACGGACCCATCATTGGCTTCAGTCAGACGTGTGTATGAGCCTCTATTCTCCCAGCCCACACATCTGCCCTCCTCCCCTCTGCATAGCAACACTTCTACAATGAAAGCATGCAGAATGAAGGAAATGTAAATGGGATTACACACTTTGAAATTAGGATTGGCTAATTACTGACCAATTTTACCACTTCCATGCAGTAGGTAGTGGTGCTTGTAATGGGCCAAGTAGGACCACATGAAATTTTGCATATTTTTGCAATTGCGCACTGCATTACTGCAATTCTGTTACGAACAGCCTACTACGGTTGTGAATTGTAATGATGCGTTTGTGTTCCCCAGTGTACTGCACATGCGTGTCCAAGTCAAATATTTAATGTGAAAAATATTACGTTTATCACTATACTGCACATAGCTGCTATTCAATGCAATTATGCAGTTTATGCATAAAAATGTTTGTCAAATTACATTAGACATATAATTAGTTAGTGGTGGTTTTCATAAGCGAATTTTGCATTTTAAAGCATAATTGCGAATTCTGATGTGTAATGGCGGAATGTCTGCCCATCACTTGTAGTAGGGGGACCAGATATTGAATACTATGAACAGACTGTGTAGTAGGTAAACCCTCACAGCGTTTTGCAGGTTTTTTCGTTTAAAAGAAAAAAAAATCCATTGACTTGCATTAAAATCGCAGCAAAATAGGATTGCTTGTGCTGCATGCACATAGTGCCAGAGTGAGAATGGGCCCTTATTGGCGTTCTGTTTTAGTAGTAACAGCTGTTCTACAATACAATGGTTTATTTTGTTTACACTGACCTCACTTCCTGCTCCTGTACTTGTGTGCCTGACTTTCCTGCTTCTGTGTGGCTTACTTTTTTGTTTTTGTTCTTTTCCCTTCCCCTCCCCAGCAGAATGAGGTCACAGATGCTGAATTGGATGCCTTTGTCAAGCTGGTAAAGCAGAAGAGGGTCTCTCGTGGTTTTACACAGCATGATGTTGGCTCTACTTTAGGACACCTACAAGGTAAGATGATTCTCAATTAAATGTTTCCTAGTAACAAGGCAGAGGCACCTTCTTCCATAAAAGAAAATGTTGCTGTTCCTGTGTCAAAAGAACCTAAAGCCAGGCTTCCATATTTGGGCAATGCCAGTTGCCCGGCAGCCCTGCTGACCTTAGGATGCATTGGTGTCTGAATGACACACCTGAAACAAGCATGTGGCTAATATAGCCTGACTCCAGTCAGAGCATATGATCTGCTGCATGCTTGTTCAGGGGCTATAGCTAAAGTGGGAAATGCAGATGAGCAGCAGGACAGCCAGGCAACATGCTCAGTTTAAAAGGAAATATGGCAGTCTCTATCCCTCTTGCTTTAGGTTCCCTTGAAAGGGAATCTGAGGTGAGACATATGGAGGCTGACATACTTATTTCCTTTAAAGCGGATCTGAGGTGAAAAACAAACTTGTCTGTCTCATCTAAAGTTTAGATCATTTACACAGCATATCTAGCTGCAAACAGCTTCAACAGTTTATGATTATTCCTATGATACGAGAGCAGCCATGTTTTGTTTGGCATTGTCACAGGCTGAGGGCTGGAGATGCTATTGTCTTGCCTGTGTAAATTCAGTCCCCTCTCCTCCTCTCTCCTCTGCCTCTGAAGTCTCTGGCTGATGACCTCCTCCTGCCCAGATTGAGCTCCCATAAGCCCTTGCTACAGTTCCAAGGCACTGTGAAAATCTGTGGGCGAGGCTTGTTTAATTTATAGGGAATTATGAGTGTTAAAACAAAAGTATTTAGCTTGAGGAATGCCCTATAAACTATATGAAAGGAACACAATTATACAATGAGTAAAAGTTTATCTCGGATCCACTTTAAATGACAACTGTAGTGAAAGGTATTTGGAGGCTGCCATATTTACTTTTAAGCAATACTAGGTTCCTGGCTTCCTACTGATCCTCTGCCTCTGGGCAAATACTTTTAGCCATAGACCCTGAACAAGCATGCTGCATATCAGATGTTTCTGACATTGTCAGATCTGACAAGATTGGTTGCATGCTTGTTTCTGGTCTTAAGGTGGCCATACATCAGACAGCCAATCGACCATCCAATTCGATATAATAAAATTGGATGAAAATTGGTGCTGCCAAGTGCATGCCCGTTCGACAAAGCGACCAATTTCAGGACGGAAATTGGTCACATGGTTGGTCGCGAATGCGCAAGATGTTCGGGTGTGCTGCGGTACGGTGGCCGATTTCGGAACGGGCGATGAGACCAAACCCCTGCTGCATGTAGAAGTGTGCCCCTGTGTGTGCATTTATACGTTACCTGTCCTGTAGCAGCCTCCGCGCGGTGTCCGTAACCTCTGGGTGGCTCTCCATACAAGCTACTGGAGCATATTGTCACTCTATGTGCCAGTAATGTGTACGGAGAGCTGCCTGGAGGTTAGACACCGCGCAGAGGCTGCTACAGGACGGATAATGTATACACTGGGGGTAAGCGGCGGTGCCGACTCCCTGAAGATTTCATGCTTAAATCGGACAGGAATCGCCCTGTAGTGCTTTGCAGTGTATTGATTTCCATACCCCCCCCCCCCCCTCCCGTCTAAGTTCCTCTCTCACATCTTGTACGATTCTGTTTGCTGCACACAAGCTTTATTGCATTGGCTCAGGTTTCCCACTCTCTCTCCCTACAGGACAAACCTTTTCCCAAACGACAGTCTGTAGATTCGAATCAAAGCAGCTCAGCTTTAGAAACATGTGTGAGCTGATGCCGTTGTTCAAACGCTGGCTAGATGCCATAGAGACAAATTGTCAAAAGATTTCTGAGGTGAGTAGGAGGAACGGTGAAAATTTGCACTTTCAAAGTAGTGTGCTCTTGGTGGCCGTTAGCTGGCCAACCAATCGACCATCCAATTCAGGGGCGTATCTGGGTATTATGGGGTCTATGGCAAACGCGGAAATTACACCCCATATCCATGCTGGAGGTTTCCCTCCAGTATGGATATCCAGAGTTGTGTCCACCCCAGGATAGGTAGCCAGAGGTGCCCAGCATAGGTATTTAGATGAGCGCCCCCCATATAAGTAGCTGCTCCAGTATAGATTGCTAACTCAATTATAACCCCAACTATAAGTAACAAGCGGCATCCCTCAGTATGGTAGTGGAGCATGAGAGAGGAGGGAGGAGGGGACAGCCATAGCGCCCATATTGCTGCGGCGCCCATGGCATGAGCCATACCTGCACCCCTCTAGATACGCCTCTGATCCAATTTGATTATAATCAAATTGGATAAAAATGAGTGCTGCCTAGTGCATGCCCGACCTACAAGGCGACCAATTGCGGAACAAACAAGATGTCGGGCCGAAGTTGGTTGTCAGGCTTGCGGTGGCTGAATTGTGAACGAGCGACAAGATGATGAAACCCCTGCTGCCACCGCAATGTATAAATGTATGTAGTGTGCATTTATAAATTACCTGTCCGGTGTCAGCCTCCACGTGGTTTCTGTCAATCTCGCCGGCTTCCGCTTACACGCCGGCGGTGCATAGCAGCTGACGTCAGACGCTATGCGTTGCTAGCGTGTATGCGGCTGTTACCTGGCGAGATGGGACGGACACCATGCGGAAGCTGCTACAGGACAGGTAATGTATCGAATCTGCCCATAATCTTCTAATGTATGGGCACCTTTAGACTTGGGGGCAGGGGAGAAACCACACAATATGACCCCCCAGTATAACCCATTGCTCGCTCTGCTGCTGCTTGGGCGGTCTGTCTCCATTCAGTCACATGTAATCCGCATGCTTATCGCTACTTCCAAGGGAGCGGTATTCCCCGTCCGCATACCGTTTGCGTTAATCTTTATGTATGGACATTTTGTTACATTTGTTAAGATAATCACTGCACAAGGCGGTAATCGCTCTGTTCGGGAATGTCCGCTTTTCATGCGGAAACAGCCTTTATGAATACAGAATTTGCTATGTGCTCGGTAGTGTCAGCTGTTTTCACCATTTCTGCATGCGGAAATGCTTTATGAAAGCCATTGTGTGAGAAGGGGCCTCTGGGGTTAGGGCCATAAATGATGTGCTGTTTGGGGCCCTGAAAACCTTAGCAGCACCCAGGGCCGGGCCGAGGCTGGAGAGGCTCCAGCCTCAGGGCGCAGTGTAGGAGGGGACGCACAATTCATTGAGCTGTCATTCCCAATTGTGTTTGAAGCAGAAAGAAATACGAAAAGGGGATACATAGAAGTGACTACAAGCCAGAAAACTAGAGATTAAGGTGTTGGGGGCCCTGGGGCACCTATTAGTCTAATAGCAATCCGTGTGACAGCTGAGGTGGGAGGGATGGAGGGGCGCACTTTGCTGTCTCAGACTTGGGTGCTGAAGGACCTTGTCCCTGCTCTGGCAGCACCCCACTGAATAGTTCTTGCTATCTAAATTCTTTGAGTTCAACTTCTTGTCCACTCACTGACTGTCTCCGATCTCTCTCCAGCTGCTAAGCCAGGAGCAGAGCACAGCCCCGACTCGCTCAAGGAGGCGCAGAACCAATATACAGAATGACAGAAGAGAGATGCTGGAAAGCTATTATGCTGACAACGTCAAGCCAAATCTGAAAGAGATGGAGGTAATCTCTCAAGAGCTGGACCTAACCCGTGAAGTAAGGGGTCATCTGTTAGTCTGTCAGTGTCTGTGTCAGTGTGTTTTGGCCTTCTGTCCCTTCGCTGCAATAGCCCAGATGGAGATGTTTCTGGACCTTCTGGTGCCCGAGGCCCCCTCCCCATCGACATGAAGTTTTGCTGGTACCATCTTGTAACGGCATAAGCTGTCTTTCTGCCTTAAAGGACATAAGAGATAAAAAAAGAGAAAAACCATTCTGTCTCCTAAAATCTAAAAATGACTTAGAGATCCAACATTTTTTTTTTTATATTGTTTCTGCTCAATGACACATGCATTGAAGTTTGTCAGAGCTCAAATCTATGAACTATTGGCCCTTTTTTAGAGCTTTCCTGCTCTTAGAAGCCATTTACTGACAGGAAAGTGTTTTTATGGCTGTAATTATCAGTGAGGGTTATGCTATAGTCTGACCCAGTCCCAACCTGGACAGAAACTGTCACTTGCATACCTGATTAATTTTTTAAGGCAGAAAAGGTATTATACAGTTTATGTATAGCTTTGGTCTTTATAGATCAGAAATGAAAAAAATCAATAGACTAAACTTAAAACCAATTACTGCTTAGTTTAGGACATTGATTGCACCTGCCATATCATTGTTCTAAGGAGCAGTCTTTGTCTTTGAAAAATTACCATTCATACCCTTATTTGAACTAGTAGTTCTGTATAAGAATTTCAATAAACGGGGTGTGATAAGAAAAACCCTGTGGTGACTCTTCCTGGAGGTGTCACTCCAAGCACCTGCCTGGTTGTCGAAGAACTGCCCTGAGCCCAGGGTCGGACTGGGACACTGGGGGCCCACCAATGAAATTTAAACCTGGGGCCCACACATCCCATGATTGCGGTGATAAAAGGGCGTGGCCATGCACCACAAGGTGGGTGTGGTCATGATGTATTATGGACAGGGCCAAATGTACATGATCTTAGCAGCATTGTAATTCAGAGACACTGCAGCAAAACTTTGCATAGAGTCCCCTCCAATATAAAGTAATGTCCTTCTTTGCAGAGGTTGCGACTGCATCGGGGCCCAAAGGGGCCTCACTCAACTACAGTATTACCCCTCTATTGGTCCTGTGCTCATAATAACTTTGAACAGTGGTAATCATTAACAAGCTATTTCCCATCCCCTTCTTGCACCTATGACACTGTAGTTGCCATTGGCAGGTTTTGGTGCGTCATATCACTTATGTATAGAGTGCTTGAGGGGCCCCATTGTAAAATTTGCATCGAGGCCTACAGCTCCTTAGCTACGCCACTGCTCTCAGTATGAGTGATTACAGCACTGAGAATTTTTGTGCTGCAGGCAGCAATTGTAGCTCTGTCAGAGAAGGAGGGGGGGGGGGCCACCAGAGACCTGGAGGCAGGGCCCACCGAGGGGGGAAAAACTACTACTGTGGCCCAGTCCGACCCTGCCTGAGCCCACACTATATTTCTAAAGTGGGTTCCAGGCATACAGTACATGCCCTTTATAAACCCAATGGTCCTTATTCAAAAATGACATAGCATTTCTTTTCTGGTACATATGTTTTAGTTTGCCATTCTCGTTAACTGCAGTCCTTTGTTAGTTTCACATAAGCATAACCAAAAAGTGTGAAACTGAAAATGTCCTATTCTAGGGTCTTCAAAGTAGCCACCTTTTGCTTTTATTACTGCTTTGCACACTTGGCATTCTCTTGATGAGCTTCAAGAGGTAGTCACTTGAAATGGTCTTGAAGTAAGTTCCCAGAGATGCTTAGCACTTGTTGGCCCTTTTGCCTTCACTCTGCGGTCCAGCTCACCCCCAAACCATCTCGATTGGGTTCAGGTCTGGTGACTGTGGAGGCCAGGTCATCTGGTGCAGCACCCTGTCACTCTCCTTCCTGGTCAAATAGCCCTTACACAGCCTGGAGGTGTGTTTGGGGTCATTGTCCTGTTGAAAAATAAATGGTCCAACTAAACGCAAACCGGATGGAATAGCGTACCGCTGCAAGGTGCTGTGGTAGCCATGCTGGTTCAGTATGCCTTCAATTTTGAATAAATCCCCAACTGTCACCAGCAAAGCACCCCCACACAATCACACCACCTACTCCATGCTTCACAGTGGGAACCAGGCATGTAGATTCCATCCGTTCACCTTTTCTGCATCGCACAAAGACACGGTGGCTGGAACCAAAGATCTCAGATTTGGACTCAATCAGACCAAAGCACAGATTTCCACTGGTCTAATGTCCATTCCTTGTGTTCTTTAGCCCAAACAAGTCTCTTCTGCTTGTTGCCTGTCCTTAGCAGTAGTTTCCTAGCAGATATTCTATCAGGAAGGCCTGATTCACAGTCTCCTCTTAACAGTTGTTCTAGAGATGTCTGCTGCTAGAACTCTGTGTGGCATTGACCTGGTCTCTAATCTGGGCTGCTGTTAACCTGTGATTTCTGAGGCTGGTGACTCGGATAAACTTATCCTCCGCAGCAGAGGTGACTCTTGGTCTTCCTTTCCTGGGGAGGTCCGCATGTGAGCCAGTTTCTTTGTAGCATTTGATGGTTTTTGAGACTGCACTTGGACACTTTGAAAGTTTTCACAATTCTTCGGACTAATTGACCTTCATTTCTTAAAGTAATGATGGCCACTCTGTTCTTGGCTACTTTTTTCTTGCCATAATACAAAATTCTAAGTCTATTCAGTAGGACTATCAGCTGTGTATCCACCTGACTTCTCCAACGCAACTGGTCCCAATCCCATTCATAAGGCAAGAAATCCCACTTATTATACCCGACAGGGCACACCTGTGAAGCAAAAACCATTTCAGGTGGCTACCTCCTTGAAGCTCATCAAGTGTGCAAAGCAGTAATCAAAGCAAAAGGTGGCTACTTTGAAGAACCTAGAATATGACCTATTTTCAGTTGCTTCACACTTTTTGGTTATGTACTATACTTTCACATGTGTTAATTCATAGTTTGGATGCCTTCAGTGTGAATCTACAATGTTCATAGTCATGAAAATAAAGAACTCTGAATGATGTGTCAAAACTTTTTTTGTCTGTACTGTATATGTGTAATTTTTTTCCCGTGGTTTTCGTAAAATGTTAAAGGGACCATGAGCAGTGTCGTCCAGGGTAGGGGCGTAACTAAGAGCCACCGGGCCCCCTGCAGAGATTCTGACTGGCCCCCCAGGGGCTGGAGGGGACACCGCATGAGGGAGAAGCCATGTCCACACTTGGCGGGGAAGGGGGACGGTCCCCCCTCCCTCACCTCAGGCTCTCCCCTCCAGCTTAAATTGGTGTCTGGGCAGCAGCGGGCAGATGCATACCTTCCTTGCGTTCCACTGCAGATACTCCTCGCTCCAGTGTCTGACGCTACTTCCTGTTAACACAGGAAGAGATGTCAGACGTTAGAGGATCATTCCCGGTGTAACGCAGGGAAGATGTGTATCTGCCAGCTGCCCAGGCACTCATTTAAGCTGGAGGGGAGAGCCTGAGGGGGGGGGGGGGGGAGGGGGGGGGGAGGAGACAGTATCCCTTCCCCGCCGAGTGTGGCCATGGCTTCCCCTCATGCTGTCCCCTCCAGCCCCCCCCCCCCCCCCCCCCCCATTGTTCCCATGCTCCAAAGCAGTGTCTTGTATCGAAAATCTGGTCTTGCTTGGGACTTCCTGTAGCCCACAAGGTCCCCCACCCGGCATCTTGCATCTTTCCGTGGTCCCGCTGGTAATCTGGTAACCTCCGCTTAAGTCATGCTATTTGCTGTAAGTGTCCTGCACATGTGCGGTCCAGCCTTCAGAGAACTGTGCAGGAAGCTTGCAGCGACCAGATTAACTGAGCTGCCACCAGGACCACAGCAGGAAGCAAGAGTATGCCAGGGAACTCATGGGCCAAATACTCCATACAGGCATTGTATCGATGTAATTGACAACCTTCATCACAATATATTGAAGAGTCTTCTGTTTGGAACATATGCAGAGCTCTGAGGAGTTTAAAGATGAGGAAAAAATGTATTTTAGATCGCTTCTTTTGTGTTGGCTTTACCTTTGTAATGATACACACCCATAAGATACTTGTACCTTGACTAAATTTTTTGTAATGAATCACTGGCAGCCCCTGAACAGCGTGCAGAAATATTTACCTATCCGCACCCCTGTGCAGTTCCAGATTCCCCTCGGCTCTGGAAGTAGCTGAGCCTGATTGGGTCCTCTACTGCGCAGGCGAGAGTCTCCTTCCCAGTCCTCAGTAATGCTTCATACACACTTGAGATAAAAGTCTTTGGAAAAGGCAAGATCACAGACCAATTTTACCCCCCTCCATGTAGTATGAGAGCCATACTCTACACAGTCTATTCTATGGAGCTGCACTCCCCATCAGATAAAATCTTTGCAAGATGCTGCACACAGATGCCCGTACACATTCAAAAGATCATTATCTGCAAAAGATCTGTTCCTGCAAAATGCATTCATAGTCTATGAGATCTGCAGATCCTCATACACGCCTTGTTTAACAGACAATCGTCTGCAGATCAGATCCACCAGGATGGATTTTCAGATCTGCAGATGATTGCCAGATATGCAGATGAATGTCTGTTAAACAAGGTGTGTATGATGATCTGCAGATCTCATAGACTATGAATGCATTTTGCAAGACTGGATCTTTTGCAGGAACAGATCTTTTGCAGATAATAATCTTGTGTGTACGGGCATCTTTGTGTGCAGCATCTTGCAAAGATTTTATCTGATGGGGAGTGCAGCTCCATAGAAAAGACTGAAGGTATGGCTCTTGTACTACATGACATGGGGTAAAATTGGTCTGATCTTGCCTTTTCCAAAGACTTTTATCTCAAGTGTGTATGAAGCATTAGTCTCCTTGCTCCACTGCTTTCCCTGGGGGAAGTAAATGCCTTGTGCTGGTCTTAAGACTTACTCGGCCGAAGGCTCTATGTGCTTGAAGTATCCTTTGTCTAATGATGGTTCAGATTTACTTTAAAGGGAACCTAAAGCAAGAGGGATATGGAGGCTGACATATTTCCTTTCTAAACAGTGCCAGCTGCCTAGTTGTCCAGCTGATCCTCTGCCTGTAATTTTTATTCATAGACGCGGTGATATGTAATTCAGACACTACTGCAGCTAGGAAGATCAGCAGGGATGGGAAGGAAATATGGCAGCCTCCATAGATGCAACTAACACTTCAAAAGCCATGGTGATTCCTCTAGTACAGGGGTGTCAACTTAGTGGGCCAAAATTGAAAATTGGGACCAAGTCACGGGTCAACATTGAGGTCTAGTGGCCACCTCAATGTTCCCTGGTATCTAAGCCCCCCCCCCATATAGTTCGCTGGTGTCAAGTGGCCCTCTTCCCCCACCTTATACACTTCTCTGGTGTCTAGTGCTTCCTTCCCTTATGGCTTCCCTGGTGTTCTAGGGCTTCACCTCCAATATAGCTTCCCTGGTGGTCTAGAGAGGGCCAAACCTAGTGCAAAGTGGGGAAAACCACGTAAGGCCCAAATTTTGATGGGGCCAGAGTTTCACATGTATGCTCTAGTACAGAGATCCCCAACCCTGTCAAGGCCCACCAACAGTACATGTTCAGAAAACCACAAACCTGCACAGGTGAGGTAATTGTGGGTCTCCACAAAACATGCACTGTTGGTGGGCCATGAGGACATGGTTGGGAACCACTGCTTTCTAGTAGGTTTCCTTATTGCTTCTGGCTTGTTGGAATTGGATTGTAAACACTTGAACTATTGGTGATTGGTTGATGGCTTTCTTGCTCAGTCATGGTTTTTGTTTCTTCTACAGGTCATCCGGGTATGGTTCTGTAATCGGCGTCAAAGAGACAGGAGACGCTATTCCCATAGAGAGAATGCAACGGAGGATGATGAAGCACCATTCGCTGAATTTCATCCACATGGCCCATATCACGTGCCTCAGGAGATGCAGGCTCAATTCTACTTGCAACCACCACCGGCACCAGTTCCTGCTGCCTTCAGTCATCTACAGGCTCAGAGGGGTAACAGCCCCATTGTACGAGGTGATGAGGTGTACTCCCAAGGAGGCCCAAGTCTTCACAGGGGTGACGTGTACCCACAGGCTATGCCCCATGGAGGCCCACTCGTACATCGAGGGCTTGATGTGTACCCACAAGTTGCACCTCATGACAGGCCCATTGGAAACTAAAGTTTCCAATATTCTTTACCTTCGTAAGGAGCTATTAATTTTTCAAGCCTAAGGGTCCTTTTACACTTAATCAGTTGCTCTCAGTTAAAACTGAAAGAAAACTGATTTTCAAAGTCCCATGGTTTCCTATGGCACCTTTAACACTTAAGGCGTTTTAACTGAAATTTCTCCCCAATGTACTGCTATGGAAAAAATGCGTACTAACGCACACTAACTGATTACGTGTAAAAGGGCCTTAAGCTAGTCATAAGCCCCTCTACACCATTCAATTCCAGGTGCAATCAATCAAATTTGATTGGATCAAATACGATTAGATCAAATCCGACATATTCGATCAGGATTCTACTGATTGTGTGATCGATTTTTGGCTACATTTCAATGCAAATTCGATCACACGATTGATCGCATCCCGATTGGACATGTCCAATATTTCCTTACCCCCCCCCCAACTAGTGGCTTCTAAAGCCTTAACGCTTGTCTTTTCTATGGCTTAATGAAGTAACACAAAGTGCAATACAGCTCAATGTTCAGAAAAAAATATCCAATAAGAATATATTTTTAGCTTGCCTATCCTGATTTTAGTTTTCAGTTAGAGAAACAGTAAAGATGGAGACCAGCAGAAAATCTTTCCACATTTCTCCTAATTCCAAAAGTGATGTCAATTTTTTTTTTTTTTTTTTTTTTTTTTTTTTACCCTCAGTGTTAATTTTCTCTCCCTACTGCCACAGATTACTGCCCCTCCCACAGCAAACATCACCTAGACAACAGGCTAACATTACTGTGGAAACGCGCTTCAAAGGGAGGGGCATTCAGTTACCTTCTGGTCAGTGTCCTTATCTTATCCAAAATAGGATTCTAATGCTGGGAATACACGTTAAGTTTTTACTTTAAATAGATGGGTTCGATAAATTCCAACCTGTCGGATCTGGTCGATTCTACTTTCGTTTCGATTCTCCTCATTCAAGTGAATGTAATTGATAAGAAAAGATAAGGAATCGAGAGGGGAATCGAGCAGTGAATCGAGAGTAGAATCTATCGAAAGCAAAAACGAACGCAAAAACGCATCGTGTATTCCCGGCATTACTGTTAATCGCATGCTGAGATAAGCTTGTTACTGTAAAAATAAAGAGAAAATTCCAGTCTGTCTGGCAGGACACAGTTCCTGCAGTTAAGCTGGCCATACACTGGCCCGATTTGCGCCCGTTTCGACAGCAGATTCGATCACTGGGATTGCATCTGCTGCCAATTATTCGCACTAAACGCACCTGCCGATCCGATTTCCTCCCGAAATCTGATTGGTCCGTCGATCGCCCGCGGGTAGGGAGCGCGTCGTTAGCGGCGGCCGATCAAGTATACATTACCTGACGTTGGCTCCCGGGCATCGTCTCCGCGCTGCACTGCTCTGTTCCTGCTTCCATCCCAGCGTACATGAACTTTCTGTGTCACTCCAGTGACCAGGAAGTTCATATAGAGGGCGCTCTATTTGAACTTCCTGGTCACGGAGTGACAGTGTACGCTGGGATGCGGTGCAGCGCGGAGATGACCCGGAGCCAGCTTCAGGTAATGTATACGGGGAGGGGGGGGACAGGCAGCCCAAGCCAGACTGTGAATTTTAAACCCGCTCAAGTGGGAACTGTCTGCAAAGGCACCCAGACCAAGTTAAAAGAAAAAAAAAATGGGGGCCATTAAAAAATAAAAAAATACAACCCCCTTTAATGTAATAAAAATACATAAAAAATATTAACTATGGGCATTGTAAATACAGCTGCCCTCTTATATTTAGCTGTTGAACTCCACACTGGAGAGCAGCGTCATGTGATCCGAGGAATTGGTCGTTTTTCAAATGTGGGTTACAGAAAAGATTATGGATTTAAACCATGCCTAATCCCTTCAGAAAATGGAAGGTGTTTTTTATTAATTTTTAAAACTTTTTTAAAGTACCCTGAAGTGTAAAAAAAAATAAAAAAATAAATAAAAACATTAAGCCCATATGAGTTCAAGTAAACCTCGGGAATATTTAATTATTTACTTACCTGGGGCTTCCTCCAGCTCCTGGAAGCTGGTGTCCCTCTGCGGCTCCGCTCAGCCAGTCTCCTGGGGTCCCCTCTGTAGCAGCCGCCGACCCAGCCAGGTCGGTGTCTGCTGCGCATGCGTGAGTGCAAGGCTGCACCCCTCACATCGCGCTCTCATAGCTTGGGAGCGCTCTGTGTAGGCGCAGTACTTGGGACACAGGTTTCCAGGGGCTGGAGGAAACCCCAGGTAAGTAGATTTTAATTTTTTTTTTTTTTTTTTTTTTTTTTTTTGGCCCAGTTGTTCCCTTAATCCCATGGTGGGCTAGATTACCTGCTGCTGACCATTCTCTTACTGCTTGTAGTCTTCAGAGTCCCTCCCTTCAATACTGGACTAGCCCCCTCCATCCAAAAAATCCAGAGCCAATGGCCGTACACAAATTCTGAATTGACCAATGGCGTGTTGTGTACCACACATGCCCAGTAAGAGCGCTTATGCTGTGCATGGAATGTTCTTTGCACTGGGCATCTCCAGCTTGGAACTGCTCGAGTGAACACCCAAGAGGCTGTGTGGAGGGTAGCCTTGAAACTTGGAACAGGGGAAACCTGAGAGACAATGGCCAGTGGATGCTCGACCATTCCTTTTTATAAACTTCAGGTGTGCTTTAAGGCTGGGTGAAGTGACAATAAATTTAGTGTTTGTTTTTTTTTTTCTCTACATCAACTAATGTTGCCATGGCTACAAGGAAGAATAATCAATCTCCAGTCATTTAAAATAGCTGGGTGCAGGCTGAAATGGTGACATTTAAAACAAAATGCAGAATGTTGTTGTGTAGCTGTCTATCTTTTTTTTAACATCCGAGTTCCAAACAAGAGAAGCTGCTTTTGAGTACTGCAGCCTATGAGGAGGCAACTTGTGATTTTGTCTTCAGGCTAATGCTATGCAGTCTTGTGTACTGAGGATGTATTTATTGCTTTGGTATTTAATATTTTATCCTTCCCCATGCTGGTTGTCCATGCATTGAATTTTATATTGTATTTTTATTTATATTCTCCTGCTTATTGTTTTTTATCTCCCGCTGATTGTTCAGTGTGGCTTAACAATAAAGAGGACCTGTTACAGCTGAACTCTGTCCGTTTTTTATTTCACTGGTGGAAAAATAATGCGGGTGGTTGTCAGGGCAAACTGTTTAGGTGGTCATACAACTCTTGGCTCGGCGAATGATCAACAATCCAATTTGATGATTCTTTGATCGGGGCTGCCAAGAGCATGCCTGATCAATGATGCAACCAATTTTGGGCTAAAATTAGTTGCATGTATCGAACAGACGTTTTTACAAGCTGTTGGGTCGTTGAGGTCGATCGGGTGCATGGCAGGAACGGTGAGCAATATCTGGATGAGCAACAAATGCAGCGGAACCCTTGGCAGTACACTTGTCTGTGTCCACCGCTAACTCTGGATTGCTGACAACCACATGGGACGAGTATATGGGGATTGGGGGAGGAGCCAGCGGCAGACACTGACTGACTGACTGGTAAGGCATACTGCACCGGTGAGGCATATTTTACATTATGGTGGGAAAACCTGGTGGGTGTGACATCGATCACGGACAAGTTTCATTATATTTTACCCCCCCTTCAAGATTTCTTGCTGATATTGATTGGGAATTGGCTTGCAGTGTATGGGCAGGCCACAGATCTCTCTGCGATTTGATCAGAGAAAGATCTGTCTTAAAGGAATACTATCGATACCGAAGGGTTCTAAAATGACAGTGTGCAAATAATGTCTAAGTAGCTGTGTAAACATTTCCTACTTTTCATGTAAAATATCACAGGCAAAAGCTGTAATTTATTGAGGGTAGGATTTGGCTATATTGGGACAAATCAATTGCAGAAGGGGTGTCTGCTTCAATGCACAGCCAGTGTTGCATATCAGACTACAGAAAGCAAATATCAAACATATCAAACTCTGAAAGCAAAAACAGTATGAAAAAGCTGTGACAATTAGTTACATTTCCTCTGCTCTCTTCAGACACTTTAGTCCAACACAGGACACAGGAGCTGCAGCTGTTGGGAGCTTTCTCTGTCACACACAGAGCTACACATAGTTAACTGATCAAGTGTGAGGGGAATTTCCCCTCTCCTCATGGCTCAGTCAGCCGTCAGTTTTGGCGTCAGTAAAGTTTGAAAGTATTTTGATAACCGTAAACAAAGGTTGCTACTAAAATGTATACACCAGTACTTGGCAGCACTTCCCAAACAATTCCTGTGTCAATTGAAAATGTGAATCGATAGTATTCCTTTAAGCTGGCCACACACCATACAATTTAAATATCTGTTCAATTTAACCACTTCAACTGAGGGGTTTTACCCCTTCAGCATCCAAGCAATTTTCACCTTTCAGCTCCTTCCATTCATTTGCCAATAACTTTATCTCTACTTATCAGAATGAAATGTGTTAAATGTGTTTTTTTTTTAATCACTAATTAGGCTTACTTTGGGTGGTACATTATGCCAAGAATTTTATTCTAAATGTTTTTTTATAGAAAAATAAGAAAAAAATTGGAAAAAAATCCTTATTTTTCAGTTTTCGGCCATTATAATTTTTAAATAATGCATGCTACCATAATAAAAATCCACGTAATTTATTTGCCCATTTGTACCGGTTATTACACCATTTAAATGATGTCCCTATCACAATGTCTGGTGCCAATATTTTATTAGGAAATAAAGATTTTTTTTCAGTTTTGCATCCATCACTAATAAAAAGCCCATAATTTATAAAGTAACAGTTTTCTTAGGGACTGAACTTTTTTAATATGTATGTCAAGAGGCTATAATACTATTTATGCAATTTATATAATTGTAAATTTTTTATTTTATTTTTTACAAAAAAAATAAATGTTAACTATTGGGGAGTGTGGGAGGTGAGGGGTTAATTTAAAATGTAAAAACAGGTCTTTGCATTTAAAAAAAATGCTTTTAGATGTAGTTTTACTATTTGGCCACAAGATGGCCTCAGTCTTTTTTTTTTTTTTTTTATACGTCCTGTAAGCGAAATATGTATGCTTACAGGAAGTGTACTGAGGATGGGAAACGTTTGTTTATTAGAATGATCGTGCAGCTTCTCAAAGGCGCCAATCATTGCTACGGGGACTTAGATCAATGATTAGGAATTGCTTTTCCATTCATTGATCTCCTGGTGGGCAGATGGCAACATGACCGAGCGCACAAATAAGCGGGAGCGCGTACAGTAGTGGTAGCAGCGGGAGTACATATATTTACTCCCCTGGGCGGTTAGATGAAGTCTGCAGGGGAGTAGATATACTGTACTGGAGCTGTGAAGTGGTTAAGAATTGCAATTTTTTCTGACTAACATTTCAAAAATATGACTACTGTACCCCACACATGTTAAATTTTTCCCCAATTATGATAAAAATGTTTGGAAACTTTGACAAAATTGCTAGGGTGTATATATATAAATTGTCAATCTAACACACCATACAATCATTAGAAAGATTGAAGAAAAATATCTGGCATTCCGGATCGATTAAAATCAAAGAAAACGGGAAATCCAATCTTTTTAAGTCGAATGAAAAAAGCGTGTTTTTTTTCGGGAGATCTGATCATTTTTATTGAATTGCTGTAAAATCGGATCATTTTATTGTATAGTGTGGCCGCCTTTATGGTGCCCATACACAGTACAATAAATGTTCAATTTTCCTATTCGACCAAAAAATATTTGTTTCAAATGTTTACTGGTATTACTACACAAGTTTACTTTTAGGGATGATCAATGAGATGCAAATGTATGCTTGCATGCAAATTTCATGTGAATGTTATGCAGCTTGGACTAATAAAAACTGTTGAAGTTCTTATTGGTCTAATTTCAAGCTGCATATAATTGACATGAAATTTGAATGCTAGGGAAATTATGAACAAGTCAACCAGTACTAATAGGAATGAGCAATGAGATGTAAATAATGTGCCAATGCAAAGGTGCAGACATTTGAAAGGCAGGATTTAAAACAAAAATACTTCCAGTATGGGCAGCTGGGTGTAGATGCCCCAACAGAGGTAGACTGGAGCAGGAGCAGTGGGCACAGAGCCGCACGGAGGGGCTCTACTTCATTAGTGGAAGTAGTGAGCAGCAGAGACAGAAGACCAGGGGCTATTGGAGCTCCAACACATGTAAGGGGCCCATACACAACTTTTCCCACCGATATACAGCAGATTCGATCACTGATCAAATCTGCTGTAAAATCATTGCGCAAACGCTTACAGAATGATTGATTTCCGTCCAAAATCAATCTTTCTCGTCCATTCCATGCAGAAGATTTTGCTCGATCAGCAGCGGGTCGGAAGTGCATCGATGGCAGTATTCGAATGCCAGACGACTGACCCTAGATGATATACATTACCTGTTCTGCCTGCACATGTTCCCGCTCTCTCTGCTGTCTTCTTCTCCGCGCTGGGCTCCAAGTCCGCCTGGCTTCACTGAACTTCCTGTCCGGGCATCGAGTTTAAACAGTAGAGCACCCTCTACTGTTCCCCAGACAGGAAGTTCAGTGAAGCCAGACTGACTCGGAGCCCAGACTGGAGAAGACAGTGGAGACTGGGGGACTCGTGCCAGCGGAGCAGGAAATGTATAGCTGGCAGGGGGGCGGCAGTTTCACAGATTGTGAATTGATTTCAGCATGAAATAGATTCACCATCTGTTTGCAGTAAAGGCAGCCATATGATCCCTCTCTGATCAGTTTCGATCTGAGATCTATCTGTTGGTCGATCTGATGGCAAATCGACCAGAGTATGGCTACCTTAAAGTGAACATGCGGACTAAAAATCGACTCAGCAGCACTGGAAAGGCCTGGTGTTTCTTTAACAGTTTCACAGCATCAGAACTCTGTCTCTCTTATCCAAGCCTCATTTTTAGCTGCACAGAAGAAAACTCCCCTGATGCTGTGCAAAGCATGATGGGATTTCTGATGTTGTTGCTCTCGTTCTGCTGTTTTGGTGCAAATTTTTTTTTTTTACACTTTGAATTTGACATTTGAAGCCTAGCATGTGCAGCTGGGAGGGGTTATCAGGACACAGGACAGTTGGAACTGTCTCCTGCTCCATGTCACCTCCTTTCAACCAAAAAGATGGCTGCCCCCATGACAAAGATGGCAGCCCCCATGAACCACAAACATTTGTCTGTTCTTTTAAAACAGGGTGGGTAAAAAATTATATTACCTATCTATTCTAATTAACATAACTAATGTAACTTAATGACAGTATGTTTGTTTAGGCTGAAGTTCCCCTTTAACATGGAAATGGTGAGTCTCCTTGCCCACCTTGTGCTTTAATTTATGGAGGGGGAGTCAAGTTCTCCCTGTGGCTCTGCCCACTGCTCATCCCTTCTGAGCTGCACCCTGGCCATAAAAATGGCCCTTTGTGGGCCCCAGAGCCACAGCCTCCCCAGGCTTCTCTGCCCCCCCGGGCCCTCCTGCAGTGGCATCCCCGGTGGGGGTGATTGTCCCTGGTGCCCATACACTTATAGAGGGGCAGGGCCAGTTTTAGACTCTTCTCTACCTGAGACAAACTTGAGGATGCTTGCCCCTAAATTGAAATGATTGCCCAGCGCCCAACAATTTGCAAGCAGTAGTTGTGGTGAGCCCCAAAATGCCCTCAGTATAGGTAGGTAGCCAGTAATGGGTGCCCCCATTGTTGGTAGCTATTAGGGATGATCAGATATTCCCATTGTTCTGAGTTGATGCAAATGTATGCAAACCTGGGTTTAAATTGATTGGTCAACTGCATACATTTGCATAATTTTGGAACAACTTGTATCTCATTGATCATCCCTAGTAGCTAGGTACAGGTGCCCCAGTATAGATTGGCCAGGCACTCTATATTTCCTGTTTCTGCCTGGTGCTGCCCCAGACTTCTGCCACCAGAGGAAGTCGCCTCGCTTGGCATCATGGGTGGGCCGGGCCTGTAGAAGTGTACCCATTTGGACCAAAAGATACATCCCTCAGATTAGAGGGTTCTAATTCTGCCACATGCCTAGATTTTATTTTTTAACAGATTTCGGCAGAAAAGGGAGGTCAGTGTTAAGGTGGCTATATCTAACAATGTATGGGTAGATCGACCAAGAGACAGATCTCTCTGACTGAATCTGATAGGAGAGATCTGACGCCTGCTCCGCCTATACACTGCAGGCTGATTCCCAATAGATTTGAGCATTAAATCTATAGGGCCCGTTTCCACTTGTGCGGTGTGGAATTGCCATGGATTCTCCGCTGACAATTGCATGTGTGTGCGATTCGCATGTGTATTTTACTGCGATTTCACATAGGTTAGTATTGTTGCGATTTTAACCATGTCACTACCTGCGTGATTTAACATTACTTTCTATGCAAAATCGTGGTAGAATACGCATGCCAAAACCGCATGCGATTTCCCTATTCAATACATTAACGGCAATTCGCATAGCAGTGTGCAGGATGTGAATTCTGACGGCTTTCATGCAGATTTCTCCCGCACAGAAAAACGCTCAGGATTACTGACAAGTGGAAACGGGGCCATCCACTTGTATTGGCTATGCGAATGCGGACAACACATGCAGATTCGCGATAGTGGAAACGGGCCCTTAAAAGTCCACCTAGCAACACCACTTCCACTGCCCATCTGCCTGCCCCCCAAATGTAAGATGTTCCTCCTTGTGCTTGTACAGTGTAAAATCTCACCTGTTTACAACTCCCAGCCTCCTATGCCATCCCCCTGTGTCACATGGGTGGAGTCACACCATGCGCCTGGTGCCACATGGAGGTGGAGGCTGAAAGTCGGGATGGGGACAGGTGAGATTTGGGAGACAGCATCTAGGGGGGGGGGTTGCGTTCATTGCAATATCAAGTGCCGTTATGGCCATGCACCCAATCAAGCACCTTCGACCTCTTTTCAGCATGTCTTGTCAACACATTTGACTGGTTTTTTTTTTGTTTTTTTTTGTTTTTTTTTACCAAAATCTACCAAATAAGCAGGGCCGGCGCTATAATACAGGCAAAGGGGGCAATTGCCCTGGGGCCCCAGAATCCAAAGAGGGCCCCCAGGCAACCCCCTTTGCCTCTTTAAAAAAAATGTAATTTATTTCAGACCTCAAGACCAGCACGGCGACTTGGTTAACAGACCCCAGGTGCAGAGCCGGACCGAGGCAAGCGGCACACAGCACCGATGACTTCATATGCGGAAGTGACCTCACTCATCTCCTCCTGTATTTGAAGTTATGCGCTCTGCCTCGGGTCCTGCTCTGAACATGAGGTCTGTCAGTCAAGTCTCCATGCTGATCTGGAGGTCTGAGACAACGTGAGGGGTACTCGGGGCAGATTATATGCATATCCTGGGTGCAGGTATAATCAAGTATGGGCAGATCTATACCTATAAATGGGGCAAAGCTATACCTGTACTGGGGGCAGATCTATACCTATATTGGAAGGCAGTTCTATACCTGTGCTGGGGACACCACACTCCCTATGAAAATATACATTTTACGGGGGAATGGATCACTGAGTTGGCTACCAGGGAGTTAATGGGGAAGGGGGGGAGGGGGGCAGTGTGACTGACTTTGCCTTTGGGTAATGCTGCTTAAACCAGCCCTGCAAATAAGCAATCGGGCTTACTTGTTGCGGCACAGATTTCATCCATTCGGATGGTTGATCGGGCTGCAAAATCAGATGTATGGGCATCTTTAGTCAGTCCTTTGGATTCAAAGTGCTGGAAAACTGGCGAGACATTAATTCAGCTTGTTAAAGTGGACCTGAACTCTTACACAGGACAGAAGGAAAACTGAGATATACACTCTGTATGTATCGAGGGCTGGTGCAGAAGAGCTTTTGAGGGCAAACCCGCTTGGCTAATGTTAGTCAATGGGCTGGTGCACACCAGAGCGCAGGGCCGGGCCGAGGCATAGGCTGGAGAGGCTCCAGCCTCAGGGCGCAGTGTAGGAGGGGGCACAGAATTCATTCAGCTGTCATTCCTAATTGTGTTTGAAGCAGAAAGAAATAAGAAAAGGGGATACATGGCAGTGACTGCAAGCCAGATAACTAGAGATTAAGGTGTTGGGGAGGTTGTGGGCCCTGGGGTGCCTCTTAGTCTAATAACAATCAGTGTGTGACAGCTGGGGTGGGAGGGATGGAGGGGCGCACTTTGGTGTCTCAGCCTTGGGTGCTGGAGGACCTTGTCCCGGCTCTGCCAGAGCGGCTCCTTTCCCCCCCCCCCCCCCCCAAACGCAAACTTTGGTCCTGCAGCATTTCTGTGATTTCTGACGTTTCTGCGTTTTTGTTACAGGAGCTGTTCAGTTACAGCTTTACTGTAACAAAATATAAAATCTACTTCACAAAAACGCTCCAAAAACCGCCACGCAGGTTTAGAAAATCTCTCTGAGGCCCTGTTCACTCCTACATTTTCAAAACATGGGCAATTTTTTTCCGGCGTTTTGCAGGAATGATTTTTCCGCGATTTGCCGCAGAAAAATCATTTAACACTGGGGCGATTTTGCCGCGATCGTGTTTAGCGCTTCTATAGCACTGAAACGCGATCGTCTGGAAATTGCCTGAAAATGGTGCAGGCTACGCGTTTGCATTTGGTGTTTTTGGGTGATTTCCGCAAATCGCCCAAGTAAGAACAGGCCCATAGGGTAACATTACACTAGCGCTTTTAAAAAGTGCTAGCGCTTCAGCGGTTTGCCGAAATCGCAGCAAAACGCTCTAGTGTGAATGGGGCCTGAACATGCCTAGAATCTCTCTGAAAAAAGCTTCAAAAAACGCTAGCATTTGCTGATCTGCTAGCGGCTTTTGGTGTGCACCAGCCCTTAGGGCCCGTTCAGACTGCACGCGTTTCCAGCCGCATTTTGGAAACGCGTGCAGAAGGCCGACACGCACGACATCAGACAGTGCATAGAGTGCACTGTCTGATGTTCACACTGCATGCGTTCTGGACCTGTGCGGTCTGGGAACACATGCTGTACGCAGATTTTGTCAAATCGTGCGGCTGTCCCATTCACTTTCCAGTGATGGGATCAGCCACGCAACGCACACAAACGTGGATGGCGTGCATTCGTACGCGTTGCGGTCCACACGCGTGGCCATCCGCATTTGTGATCTAAACGGGCCCTTAGGGCTGGAACCCACAGGAGCGCTTTTGGCAGCGTTTTGGCAGCGCTGCGATACGCTAGCACTTTGCCAAAACGCTGGGCTAATGTTAATGGATGGGGCAACTTCCACAGGAGCGTTTGCGTTTCCCAGAAACGCAAACGCAGGACCTGCAGCATTTTGGGAGCGTTAGCGCTTCAATGTAAAGCATTGAAACGCTAGCGGAAACGCTCAGCAAAACCTAAACTGAGCGGTTTTGCTAGCGTTTTGCGGTTCAGCACACTGTAACAAAATGAAAAATAATTCACAGGACCAATCAGGATAAAAACTCGAAACGCAAAACGCTACGCAACCGCTGAGCAAGCAAATACAATGTTGCAAAACGCGACCGAAAACGCGCATGAATCCGCTTGCAAAATGCTCAGACAAAACGGTAGCGTTTCGCGTTTGCTGATTTCAGTGGGTTCCAGGCCTCAGAGATTAGCCTGTTTAATTCCTCCTCATTTGTGTCTAATCACTAGTTGTAATTTGATCCTCCCGTGTCACATGACTGCCTATGGCAAATAAGCACATTTGAAAGCACAGGCTGTAAACAATATATCTGCTTCCGTGAATCAGCAAGTAGAAACAGTGCAGATTTATTTTAAGATTTGTATCAACCTTCAAACCAAAAACATTTGTTACAGCTATGTTGTGTATCTTTTAGAGCAGAAAGGAGATTCTGAGTTTAGGTCCACTTTAACAAGGGGGTTCCCCCTCAGGTCATTACTAGATTTAATCAAGAGGTCAAGTTACTTCACCAGCTCTGCCTTTTACAGGTGAAAGGGATTGTGGGAGAGAGAACAAAGCCATGCAAGATAGTGGAGAACTATTGTCCTACTCTAGAGGTGGTATATCCTCTCAGCTTGTAGGAGGGAATTATGGGAAATGGTCAAAGTGGCCAGTCAGGATGGTTTGGCAATCCCATTGTCTTGTAACAAGACAATCATTTTCAGAAGAACACTAAAATGAATTCAATTACTTTAATCCAATCTACCTGTCATCCATTTGGGCCTGTGTGAATGGATATCATTGTGAATATAGGGTTAAATGGATATCATTGTGAGTATAAATGCTTTATCAGGTGAAATCTGGGTCAGCCATGGCAGTAAATTGTAACTGGGGTAGGGGTGTGTACAGCGAGTGATTGATATCACAGCCCTTATGAGGACACAACTTGGGATGGCAATACTAAGGGCCCTTTTCCACCACTGAATCGCAAAAATGCAAACCGCTAGCGATTTTACAATTGCTACGGTTTGCTTTTTAACATAGGAATCGCGGTAGGTAATTTCCACTACCGCGATTCGCTTTTTACGGGAATGCGAACGCGCGGCGGAGCGATATTTGCCGCGATTTTGCTATGCAGTGCATAGCATAGCAAAATCGCGGCCGTGAACGTCGGGGAATCGCCGGTAATTGCGATTCAGCAATCGCTAGCGTTCAGCGCGAACGCTAGCGACTGCAAGTGGAAAAGGGCCCTTAGGGCTGGTTCACACTGGGGCACTTTTCAGCACTTTGCAGTTGCCGGCGAGCATCTAAAGCGCTGTGTAGAATTATCCCTATAGGATAATTCTCACTGCAGAGTTTGCAATTTGAACAAGTCACAAACGCGCTGCAAGCAGCATTTGGGGGGTGATAGCAATTTGCTTCTCGTTCTATGGAATAGGAATTAGTCGCAAATCACGGCAAAATCACTATTTCAACAAAATGGTGACCGTGATTTGGCCGTCGTGTTAACCAGCCCCTATGAGAACTCAAGGAGAAGCATGTGATCAGTTTGATCAGCTGATAGATTTGTTAGGTTCTGATTTGCTGGTCATGATCATGCTTTTCTCCTGGTGGACTCCAAAGCTGCAGCCACTAGGGCACACTCAGTAGGCAGAAGCAGTGTAAGGCCTGGAACCCACTGAAAACCGCAAACGCAAAACGCAACCGCTAGCGTTTTGTCTGAGCGGTTTGCAAGCGGATTCATGCGCGTTTTTGGTCGTGTTTTGCAACATTGTATTTTTTTCCCCAGCGGGTGCCTAGCGTTTTGCGTTTTGCGTTTTTATCCTGATTGGTCCTGTGAATTATTTTTCATTTTGTTACAGTGTGCTGAACCGCAAAACGCTAGCAAAACCGCTCAGTTTAGGTTTTGCTGAGTGTTTCCGCTAGCGGTTCAATACTTTACATTGAAGCGCTAACGCTCCCAAAATGCTACACGTCCTGCGTTTTCGTTTCTGAGAAACGCAAACGCTCCTGTGGAAGTTGCCCCATCCATTAACATTAGCCCAGTGTTTTGGCAAACTGCTAGCGTATCGCAGTGCTGCCAAAACGCTGCCAAAAGCGCTCCTGTGGGTTCCAGCCCTTAGGGTGTCTTGCCCCAGGTCTCCAATACTGAATAGGTGCTGGCTTACTGAACAGGAAGAGCTGAGATTCAAACCCTGGTCCCCTGTGTCAGCCCTTAAAGAGAGTCTGAAGCGAGAATAGATCTTGCTTCAGACCTCATATATAGCAGGGGCACGTGTGCCCCTGCTAAAACGCCGCTATCCCGCGGCTTACCGAGGGTCCCTGTCCCCCCAAATCCCCTCCGTAATGTGGGGCAGCGCTTCCGCATTGGGGCAGGGCTAACCGCCGCAGCCCTGACCCACACGCGTCTGTCAGCGCGTATCTCCACCTCTCCCCCGCCCCCCTCAGTCTTCCTTCACTGAGAGGGGCGGGGGAGAGGCGGCGATACGCGTCTGATAGACGCGCTGGGAGGCAGGGCTGCAGCCGTTAGCCCTTGCCTCCAGGAAGCAAAATCAGTGACCAAGTCTGCGACCAAGGTTTGCGGGGGGTGGGTTGGGGGGTCAGGGACCCTCGTTCAGCCGCAGGATAGCGGCGGTTTAGCAGGGGCACACATGCCCCTGCTATATATGAGAGCTGAAGCGAGATTTAGTCTCGCTTCAGTGTCTCTTTAACCAGTACACTATCCAGCCACATTCAAGCACAATAAAAAAAAATCCACTTACCTGTGGCTTCCTCCAGTCCCTGCCAGCCATCCGGTGCCCTCACTGCAGCTCTGCTCTCCACCGGTGGCTGAGGTCCCCTCTGGTGCAAGCTGCACACTGCGCCTGCACAAGTGGCTCTCACAGTAGTTCTGCACCTGAGGGGACCGGGAGCTGCTGAAAGGGGCTAAAGGAAGCCCGAGGTAAGTGGATTTTTTTTTCATTGTGCTCAGACCTTCCCTTTAACCACTTCCTGCCCGGGTACAGTATATCTACTCCCCTTTAAACTTTACTTCCCCACCTGGGAAGTAGATATACATGCTACAGCCACGCTCATTCACGTTGCCAAACGCTCACCCGAAGATCAATGGATGAGAATTGATAGATTTATATCCACGAAGCAATGATCGGCGGCTTCTATGAGAAGCCGTGTGATCATTGTGAAAAAGTTTACCATTCACAGTACACTTCCTGTAAGCGTACATAGTATGCTTTCATGACGCATTTTAAAACAAAAACAAAAAACTGAGGCCATCTTTTGGCCAAATAGTAAAATTACATCAATGCACTTTTTATTTTACATTACAAGCATTCTTTTTCATTTAAAATTAACAATCTCCCTCCCACACTCTCCTCAAGGTAATAAAAAAAAATGTAATTAAAAAAGACAATAAAAAAAGTTATCTTAGGGACTGAACTTTTTAATATGTATGTCAAGAGGGTATATTACTGTTAATTTTAAAATTATGTGCTTGTAAATGGTGATGGAAGCAAAACGGAAAAAATGCTTCTTTATTTCTAAATAAAATATATTGGCACCAGACATTGTGATAAGGACATAATTTACAACGATGTAATAACCGGTACAAATGGGCAAATTACGTGGATTTTAATTATGGTAGCATGAATTATTTAAAAACTATAAATAATATAAAAAATTCTTGGCATAATGTACCACCCAAAGAAAGCCAAATTGGTGGCAAAAAAAAGATAATAGTTCATTTCATTGTGATAAGTAGTGATAAAGTTATAGGCGAATAGATGGAAGGAGTGTTGAAAGGTGAAAATTGCTCTGGTGCTCAAGGGGCAAAACACCTCAGTTGTGAAGTGGTTAAGGAAAACTGTAACCAGAGGGATGTGGTGGCTGCCATATTTGTTTCATTTTAAACAATACCAGTTGCCTGGCAGCACTGCAGATCTATTTGGCTGCAGAAGTGTCTGAACCACACACCTGAAACAAGCATGCAGCTAATCTTGTCAGATCTGACATTGTCAGAAATGCCTGATCTGCTGCATGCTTGTTGAGGGGCAATGGCTAAAAATTAGGGATGGGACGAATCCACAATTTTTTCGAATCCGAATCCGAAAAGGTTCTCGAATATCTCGAACCTTTCAAATCCCGAATCTAACGAATCCTGCACATAAGAATTGTGCGATCCGTGGTATAGTTGCCCGCAGTATAGGTAGCGAGGTAAAGGTGCCTTCAGTATAGCTAGCTAGGTATGGGTGCCTTCAATATTGGTAGCTTTCAGTACAGGTAGCAAGGTATAGGGGCCTGCAGTATAGGTAGCAAGGTATATGGGCCTTCAGTATAGGTAGCAGGGTATATAGGCCTTCAGTATAGGTAGCAGGGTATATGGGCCTTCAGTATAGGTAGCAGGGTATATGGGCCTTCAGTATAGGTAGCAGGGTATATGGGCCTTCAGTATAGGTAGCAGGGTCAATGGGCCTTCAGTATAGGTAACAGGGTATATAGAGGCCTTAATTATAGGTAGGTATGTAGGTAGGTATAGGGGCCTTTAGGTAGGTAGGTATAGGGGCCTTTAGGTAGGTAGGTAGGTAGGTACGTATAGGGGGCCTTTAGGTAGGTATAGGGGGCCTTTAGGTAGGTAGGTATAGTGGCCAGTAGGTAGGTAGGTATAGTGTCCTGTAGGTAGGTAGGTAGTTAAAGGGACCTTCAGTATAGGTAGCAGGGTATAGGGCCTTAAGTATAGGTAGGTATGTAGGTAGGTATAGGGGCCTTTAGGTAGGTAGGTATAGGGGCCTTTAGGTAGGTAGGTAGGTAGGTAGGTACGTATAGGGGGCCTTTAGGTAGGTATAGGGGGCCTTTAGGTAGGTAGGTATAGTGGCCAGTAGGTAGGTAGGTATAGTGTCCTGTAGGTAGGTAGGTAGGTAGTTAAAGGGACCTTCAGTATAGGTAGCAGGGTATAGGGCCTTAAGTATAGGTAGGTATGTAGGTAGGTAGGTATAGTGGCCTGTAGGTAGGTAGGTATAGTGGCCAGTAGGTAGGTAGGTATAGTGTCCTGTAGGTAGGTAGGTAGTTAAAGGGACCTTCAGTATAGGTAGCAGGGTATAGGGCCTTAAGTATAGGTAGGTATGTAGGTAGGTAGGTATAGTGGCCTGTAGGTAGGTAGGTATAGTGGCCAGTAGGTAGGTAGGTATAGTGTCCTGTAGGTAGGTAGGTAGTTAAAGGGACCTTCAGTATAGGTAGCAGGGTATAGGGCCTTAAGTATAGGTAGGTATGTAGGTAGGTAGGTAGGTAGGTATAGGGGCCTTTAGGTAGGTAGGTATAGGGGCCTTTAGGTAGGTAGGCACGTATAGGGGGCCTTTAGGTAGGTATAGGGGCCTTTAGGTAGGTAGGTAGGTAGGTAGGTATAGGGGCCTTTAGGTAGGTAGGTACGTATAGGGGGCCTTTAGGTAGGTAGGTACGTATAGGGGGCCTTTAGGTAGGTATAGTGGCCTGTAGGTAGGTAGGTATAGTGGCCGGTAGGTAGGTATAGTGTCCTGTAGGTAGGTAGGTAGGTAGGTAGTTAAAGGGACCTTCAGTATAGGTAGCAGGGTATAGGGCCTTAAGTATAGGTAGATATGTAGGTAGGTAGGTATAGGGGCCTTTAGGTAGGTAGGTATAGGGGCCTTTAGGTAGGTATAGGGGCCTTTAGGTAGGTAGGTAGGTAGGTACATATAGGGGGCCTTTAGGTAGGTATAGGGGCCTGTAGGTAGGTAGGGATAGTGGTAGGTAGGTACGTATCCTTTAGGTAGGTATAGGGGCCTGTAGGTAGGTATAGTGGCGGGTAGGTAGGTAGGTACGTATAGGGGGCCTTTAGGTAGGTATAGAGGGAGGTATAGAGGTAGGTAGGTGTAGGTGTAGGTGTCGCTCCCCCTCCCCCCGTGCCTCCTCCGCTCACCCCCACGGCCTCCTCCGTCCCCCGTGCCTGCATAAGTATCAACTCACCTGTCCAGTGGAGCGCAGAGCGGCAGACCTCCTCGTTACTTCTCGGTTCCCTCTAGTGGCCGGACCGGCCTTTACTGATGACGTCATTGTAAAAGCCGTCACTAGAGGGAACCAGGAAGTGAGCGAGAGGTCTGCCGCTCTGCGCTCCACTGGACAGGTGAGTTGATACAATGTATGCGGGCGGGCGGAGGAGGCGCGGGGCGGGCGGAGGAGACGCGGGGGGGCTCGGAGGAGGACGAGGACGAGTGCGAGCGGCGGATGCGCGGCGATGCAGCGTCGGGATTCGGCGGATTCGCAAAGTGGAAAATGGCGTCGGGATTCGAATCCACGAATCTCGAATATTTCCCAATATTCGAGGGATTCGTGGGTTCGCCGGATTCGTCGTCCCATCCCTACTAAAAATATAAAGCCCCATCTACACCATACAATTTTTTTGTGCGATTCGATTCAATCTGACATGTCCGATCGGGATTCGATTCGATTTCCCATTGTTTTGCAATGGCAAATCGAATCGAAGTCCTGATCGGACATGTCTGATTGAATCGAATCGATGAATTGAATCGCACAAAAAACTGTATGGTGTAGATGGGGCTTTAGAGGCAGAGGATCAGCAGGGCTGCCAGGTAACTGGTATAGCTTGCTTAAAAATAAATAAATATGGCAGCCTCCATATCCCTCTTGTTACTGCGCATGCGCAGAGTGCTCCCAGCCACGGGCCTGCGGTCAAGGAGGCGCTCCACCAGGCCAGCGCTTGCGCAGTAGTCGCCGACCAGGAAATCATTTTGCGGGACCTTTAGAAGAGGATAGAGAGGGCGGGCGGATGATGAGGACTGCTTCCTGCACATGCCTACCCCCTGTTTTTAAAAATTTGTGACCTGCTAAGCTAGCCTTTAAAGTGGACCTGAACTCAGAACTTCCTCTCTGCTCTAAAAGATACACAACAGCATAATAACCTTTAAATAAAAAAAAAAAAATGTCTTTGTTACTGCTGATACGAATCCTAACAGTTTCTGATTCACGGAAGCAGACATAGGGCTAGTGCACACCGAGCGGTTTTTGTAGCGTTTTCCAAACCGCTGCCGCCTGTGAAAACTCTTGGCTAATGTTTCTCAATGGGATGGGGCACACCAGCGATTTGAGGTTGTTAGCAAACCGCAAACGTGGCTCCTGCAGCATTTTTGCGGTTTGCAGAAGCGTTTCCGCCTCAATGTATAGTATAGGAAAAGCTCAAACCTCTCTGAAAAACGCTAGATCAGAGCGGTTTTCCAGGCGGTTTTGTTACAGAAGCTGTTCAGTAACAGCTTTACTGTAACAATACATGAAATCTGCTACACAAAAACGCTCCAAAAAACGCTAGGCATGATTAGAAAACGTCTCTAAACATTCCTAGAATTGCTCTGAAATCTGCTCCAAAAACCTCTAGCGTTTTGAGGATCTGCTAGCGGTTTTGGTGTGCACTGGGCCTTATTGTTAACAGTCTGTACTTGCAAATGGGTTTATCTGCCATAGGCAGTCATGTGACACAGGTGGGAGATTAAATTACAACTGGTGATTAGACACAAATGAGGGGGAATTAGGCCCCGTTCACATCTAAAATCGCAAAACGCTAGCGATTACCGCTAGCATTTTGCTGGAGTGATTTTTCCGCAATTAACGTGGAAAAAACACTGGACACTGCATCATTTTGGGAGCGGTCGCTATTAGCGGTTCTATACACGTTAATCGTGATCGCTCAAGAATCGCCACCAAAGCGCTGCATGCATATCGCTAATCGCAAAACGTCCACGATCGCGGCAGCGAGAACACTGCCATAGCAAACCATGTATTAAGTGGTTTAAAACACTGCTAGCGGTTTGCGGTGAGTGGGAATCGTGTGATTCCCGCTCAGATGTGAACGGGCCTTACACAGGATAAACTCTTTCAATACGGAACATACAGGGTGCATTTCTGTTATGTTTTCCTTGTGTCCTGTACAATTGATCCTTACATCAGTCCTGAAGGAGGGACAAATGATGGAGAAAGGACAGATGGAGCTATCAGTTATGCCACTTTTAGGCTTCTTGCACACCAAGACGTTGTGTTAGGTGGCACGTTAAGGTCGCATAACGTGCACCTAACACAACGTATGGTGCTGCAAAAGCCGACGGTAGAGTGAGCCGCGTTAGGCTGCTCGATGCCCATAATATCTCCCAGAGTGGCGCTGATTGGCCAGCGGGACCACGTGATGCGGAGCGAGACACTCCGCATCACGTGGTCCCGCCGGCCAATCAGCGCCCGCCAGTGCAGTGAATATTAAGTAGCCATGTGCGCGGCTACTGTAGCTGGCTCTCCCCGCCTCCTCCGCCCCCCACTGCGCATGTGCAAACAGTCTAACGCGGCTATAGCCGCTCCAACGCCGTAGCATGCTGCACTTTGCACAGGACGTGCAGCGTTACATGTAACGCAACGTGGGCTGTGTGAACAGCCCACTTGTGTTACATTGCTGTGCGTTGGGGGAGCGTTACAGGCGCACTAACGTGCGCCTGTAACGTCTTGGTGTGCAAGCAGCCTTAATGCATACATCAAAAAAGGGCGTTGGGGGAAAAAAGGGCGCAGGGTGTAAACGATAAGCAGTAATACCGTTTATAAAAATATTGTTGCATTTCGTTTACAAATAATGATTTACAAATGTATAAATCATTAAATAATGTGTATGAAATCGACAATTGTAAAAACGTCAATCTTCCCTGTTATAAAAGTGAAACTTATAATTACGTTTGTTAAAAAACCGATAATATATGTTTAATCGTTAAAATTGTATATTATTGGGAATAACCTTCATTTATCGTTTCTTCTTATAATATAATCTGAAAATATTGTTTAGAACGATGATATAAATATAACTACGTTCGTAATAAGTGTTGTAAACATTAGTAAGTATTACTAAACTTTTACTAAAACTATACCTAACCCTACTCTCACACAGAACCCTCCCTGTACCTATCCCTAACCCTAACCACCCCCTGGTGGTGCCTAACCCTAACCACCCCCTGGTGGTGCCTAACCCTAACCACCCCCCTGGTGGTGCCTAACCCTAACCACCCCCTGGTGGTGCCTAACCCTAACCACCCCCTGGTGGTGCCTAACCCTAACCACCCCCTGGTGGTGCCTAACCCTAACCACCCCCCTGGTGGTGCCTAACCCTAACCACCCCCCCCCCCCCCTTACTGATTGCTTTATTATGTGGATAATGTTTTACAAATAGTGACTGTAAAAAATATATTGCAATTTACGTTACGAACTAATCACTTTATTTTGTGAATAATGTTTTACAAACAGAAAGGGATAACATTTTTAAATAATGTTTTAGTTACATACGATAAATATGTTTAGTATTTTTATAAATGTTATTCGTCACGGGCGCATTTTCTAAACTTAAATCATAACAAGCACAGTTATAAAACATTAAAAATCTCCGGGCGCCGTTTGTAAAACGTTAATCATCTCCGGCGCCCTTTTTCCTGTCCGGCACCCAATAAACGATATTTAAAATGGGAGTGAATGGCGGCGCCCTTTTTGTCCACTAGCTGCCGGCGCCCTTTTTTCCTGTTACCACTTTTAATCACTCTGAAAATGGGTGATGGGGGGCTTTCACTGTCATGCCCTGGACCCATAAGTGTCTTTATAAAACCTTGGGTCAAACCGTCAGTGGCCTGGGTAATAATGGTGGAAAATCAAGCCCATTTTATAAGAGGATCTTTTTAGAACATGGCTTTCCACTGCTCCACCCTTCACAGATAAATCCCTTGGATTCAAACTATTTGCTTGTGGTAATGGTTGACCAGATACTGTATTTCTTTCAGTGTTTGTCTAGCAGGGAATGCCCTCCAGCCATAGCCAATGCTATTGTCAAGTTGCAACAACAGCTCCATGTACACAAATGTACACAAAAGGGGTGATAGGAAAATGGCAAAGAGCCAATCAAGATAGTTGGACAGTCTATAGGCTCATTCCTTTTGTAAGAAAGACAGGTGCCATTGCAGCAGGGGATTATGGGAAACAGCTCAAGGCTGGTTTAGCATTAACAGCCTCATCTCACTGTAGGACGGGCTATCATTTGTATGAAAACAGTCTTTAGAAATTCCCAGAATGCATTGCAGTCAGCACAGTGGCGTAGCTAAGGAGCTGTGGGCCCCGATGCAAGTTTTACAATGGGGCCCCCCAAGCACTCTATACATAACAATTTATACGACGCACCAAAATCTGCTCTGCCAATGGCAACTACAGTGTCAGAGGTGCAAGAAGGGGATGGGGAACAGTTTGTTAATGATTACCACTATTCAAAGTATCTACAGAAGTCATTATTATGTGCATAGGACCAATAGAGAGCTAATTCTGTAGTTAAGGGAGGGCCCTTCGGGGCCCCTCTGGCCCAAGGGCCCCGATGCGGTCGCTACCTCTGCACCCCCTATTGCTACGCCCCTGAGTCAGCAAAGATCAACCCAACCCATGTAATGTGCAGGTGTTCTGTCACCGTGGTGACATCTGAAATGCAGTCAATGTGTACAGTCATGTTTGCTGGGACCCCTGCCCAACACCTCATATGGAGCACTGTAATAACAGCGCAGGAGATTTGGGCGCAGCTGGTGCCACCATAGACCGTAATAGGAATTCCAGATATAGCAGCGCACATGGAGTAACTTTGGTGCCGTCAGAAGACGGCGCTGAAATTACTTTTAAAACACTAATTCGTCTGCCTGCAATAGCTGTAAGCCGAATTACATCATTCCCCACTATCCACGTGGACCTAGAGGGGCAATTGTATTTAAAGAGGAACTCCAGTGAAAATAATGTAATAAAAAAGTGCGTCATTTTTACAATAATTATGTATAAATGATTTAGTCAGTGTTTGCCCGATGTAAAATCTTTATTCTCCCTGATTTAACTTCTGACATTTACGGTATAACATGGTGCCATTTTTACTGCTGGCAGGTGATGTCACTGGAAGTAGCTGCTGCTTGCTTTTTTAGCAGTTGGAAACAGCTGTAAACAGTTATTTCCACAACGAGGTTCACAGACAGGAAACTGCCAGGTGTACCATGGTCCTCAGAGTTTCTTGTGGGAGGGGTTTCACCACAATATCAGTCATACAGCGCTCCCTGATGATCCGTTTGTGAAAAGGAATAGATTTCTCATGGGAAAGGGGGTATCAGCTACTGATTGGGATGAAGTTCAATTTTTGGTCACGGTCTCTCTTTAATGCGCCAGGAACGTGTGCAGCAGCAGGATAAGCCATATACACAGTTCTTCCAGCCAGCTGCACGCTCTGTGCTTGCACACCGTGACGTGCATCGGGAGCCTGAGGTATGAAGCATAGAGTGTGCGGCTGCTCGGATGAATGGACCTAACACAGTGTTGGAGCAAGTAAATATGACACTGCTTCCTAAGCTACTCTGCAGAAGAGGCAGCCCCCACAGCCATGATGGGGGCTATAGTTATGTCACTGTACATAGCTCTCCTTCCAATTGTTCAGAGCTTTGTAATATAAATTAAAATGTGCCAACTCATCTGGCAATGCACAAATGTAGAACCTAAAAAGGAGAGACTGAAGAGGTGGAATTTTTTACACTGGGGGATGGGGGGAGGGGGGGGGGGGGCTATAGGGTGGACTATAGGGTGGACAATGCTGCAAGGGTGTCTGGGAAGAGGAGGAGGGGAGGGAAACGAGGAATGATGCACCTTTTCCTCTTCTATAAGCTGACAGTAAGGCCTCATTCACATCTAAAATCATAATGGCAAGCGTTTTGCCATTTTGTGCATGTTTTTTTCCCCTCCCGGCGCTCCACTGCGCGCTGCATTTTTGGTAAAGTGCTTTTCTAAGCGCTTTTCCAGAGTGGTTTCGTCATTCACTCCCTGACGCAAGTCAGGAAGTGAACTCTTTGACCCGGAAAAGAATAAATACAATGTATTTATTCTTTAAAAAACGCAATCGCTGCATAAAGTGGTTTTGTGAGCATTTAGCTGTCTTCCTATACCTTCCATTATAGCACACAAAAAAAAAATGGTACAGGTACCACTTTGCGGATCGCACAGCGGGCGCAACCATGGGCGTCTGCACGTTGGGCAAAATGGGGCACTTGCCTCCCCCCCCCCCAGCCGCCAGCTGCCACCCCCTCCTCCCCCCACCCCCCCGGCCATTTAGCTGTCTTCCTATACCTTCCATTATAGCAAAAACACCCCAAAAATGGTACAGGTACCACTTTGCGGAACGTACAGCGGGCGCAACCATGGGCGTCCGCACGTTGGGCAAAATGGGGCACTTGCCTCCCCCCCCAGCCACCAGCTGCCACCCCCTCCTCCCCCCACCCCCCTGGCCATCCATGCTGCCTAAGGCAGAATAGCCAGCCCAGCATCAGGCCTCCGATCAGCCAGCGACCAGCGAGTGCGGGCGCTAGGACCTCGCGTGACATCACTTCCACATATGCAGCCTTGTGTTTATGGAGTACCGTGCGCCTGCTCTCACTGATCGCTGGCTGATTCTGAGGTCTAATGCTGTGCTGCTGCTGTTACATGGTGAGTGGGGGTACCTGTCACTACTTAAACTGGGGGTCCCTGTCACTACCTGAACTGGGGTTCCCTGTCACTACCTTAACTGAACTGGGGGTCCCTGTCACTACCTTAACTGAACTGGGGGTCCCTGTCACTACCTAAACTGAACTGGGGGTCCCTGTCACTACCTAAACTGAACTGAGGGTCCCTGTCACTACCTAAACTGGGGGTCCCTGTCACTACCTGAACTGGGGGTCCCTGTCACAACCTGAACTAAACTGGGGGTCCCTTTCACTACCTAAACTGGGGGTCCCTGTCGCTACCTGAACTGGGGGTCCCTGTCACTACCTGAACTGGGGTCCCTGTCACTACCTGAACTGGGGTCCCTGTCACTACCTGAACTGAACTGGGGGTCCCTGTCACTACCTATACTAGGGGCACCTGTCACTACCTAAACTGGGGGCTACTCTCACTACTTAAACTGGGGATCCTTATCACTACCTGAACTGAACTGGGAGTCCCTGTCACTACCTGAACTGGGGGTCCCTGTCACTACCTAAACTGGGGGCACCTGTGTCGGAGGCACTCACAATCTAATTCTTACTATAGTCCTAATCTAATGTCCCACCATTGCTAAGTTCATGTAAATTTGGCTCCACCCGTGACCACATCCACATCCTGGTCCTGGCCACGCCCACCTCTTTTTGTTTTGCCCCCCACCCCCAGGAAAACTTTCTGCGGACGCCCATGGACGCAACGTGCTGATATGAACCTTCTCATAGAGATTCATTGCACAAGCGTTTTGCGGGCGAAAATCGCCTGCACTGGAAGAAAGGGCAAAAACGCACTTAGTGTGAATGAGCCCTGAAGGTGATTTTCCATCTGGCAAATCACAATTGGGAACTGTAAATACAGTAGAATCCCTTTATAGTAAAAGAGACCAGAAGAAGTAGTTTACTATATCAGAATTGGCCATACATTGTATATTTATACAGATGAATTTGCTGGGAGCTGAGGACTCAGTTTACTATATCCAGAGGTTTACTATATCAGCGTTTACTGTAATGAGATTCTACTGTACCACCAAAAGGTAAACTGTATTTATTTGTCCCGGAGTTTGACTTTAATTATATGAGGACTCTCACCCTATTTTTCTTGCTTACACATTGGTTTCTTGCAGCAAGTGAGGACCTTCTGTTGCAAAGTTCAGCTCAACAGAAAAGGCCGTATCAACAATCCAATCAAAGCTGGAAGCTGTGGATCACTTAAAGGATACCACAACTGACATGTGGCATAATGAGATAGACATGGGTATGTACAGTGCCTAGCACACAAATAACTATGCTGTGTTCCTTTTTTTCTTTCTCTGCCTGAAAGAGGTAAATATCAGGTATGTAAGTGGCTGACTCAGTCCTGACTCAGACAGGAAGTGACTACAGTGTGACCTTCACTGATAAGAAATTCCAACTATAAAACACTTTCCTAGAAGAAAATGGCTTCTGAGAGCAAGAAAGAGATAAAAAAGGGGGAAATTCTTATCAGTGAGGGTCACACTGTAGTCACTTCCTGTCTGAGTCAGGACTGAGTCAGCCACTTACCTGATATTTACCTCTTTCAGGCAGAGAAAGAAAAAAAGGAACACAGCATAGTTATTTGTGTGCTAGGCACTGTACATACCCATGTCTATCTCATTATGCCACATGTCAGTTGTGGTATCCTTTAAAGAGAAACTCCGACCAAGAATTTAACTTTATCCCAATCAGTAGCTGATACCCCCTTTTACATGACAAATCTATTACATTTCACAAACAGACCATTAGGGGGCGCTGTATGACTGATATTGTGGTGAAACCTCTCCCACAAGAACCTCCGAGGACCGCTGTACTCTGGGCAAACTGCCGCAATGTAACAATGTTCACAGACAGGAAATAGCTGTTTACAGCTGCCTCTAACAGCCAGAACAGCTAGGAGCAGCTACATAACCTGCCCACAGTAACAATGTCACCATGTAATACATGTCAGAATGTAAATCGGGGAGAGGAAAGATTTTACAATGAGCAAACACTGACTAAATCATTTATACATAATTATTGTAAAAATGAAGCACTTTTTTTATTACATTATTTTCACTGGAGTTCCTCATTAAGGCCTGGTTCACACTTGAGTTAAAAAACTGACTGTTCCCGGAAGGGAACGGATCGTAACAGAGGTGAACAGATCCAATGTTAACCTACGGATCTGTTCACATTAGTCCGTTCGAACGGATCTGTTCCGCACGATCCGCAAGTTTGGTGTTGGACCAATTTTTCAGGACAGCTAAGCCAAGCGGAATGGAAACAGAAGATGAAGCGCTGCATTGGGGGCAATGAAATAACGGAAAGTTTCTTCACGTTAGTGAAGAAACGGACCGTTCTAAGGGGCAAAATTCTCTTTGGGGGTGAGGGTCTGGGGGGATGTGGGGATGCTCCGCTGGGGGTGGGCAACAGAGTGAAAACTGATCCGATCAACCGGTAATCAGATCTGTTTTCATGGACCCGTTTGCCACCTAACGCAAGTGTGAACCGGTCCTCAACCAGCAGCTTATAGATGTAGGCAACCGCTGGTTAACTGATCGGTTCTAGTCTTTGGTTTGGATGATGCCACATTTGCCTCCAGCTGAACTGATAGTTGCCAGCTGGTTGAATTTCTTGCCCATCAGCTTTGTACATGCAGGGCCGGATTTACCATAAGGGACTGTAGGCACGTGCCTACAGGCGCCTGATGATGGAAAAGCGGCTCACTCCCCTCCATGAGTGCTTTCCTCCCTCCTTACCTATGCAGAGTCCCGAGCGGGGTGTGAATGAGAGATTACTCACCCAGGTCTCTGCATTCCTCTCTGACCAGATCTCCATTCAGTCAGGAGCACCTCTAGCTAGGTAATACTTGGAGTACCTCTAGCTACCAAGGATAGTTCTGGCTAGCTAATACTAAGTAACACCTGTAACTACCTATAACAGGCAAGGGAACTAAGGGAGAGGTGACAGCTGGGCCAACCAGCACACTTGTGGTGCCCTCCATGGAGGGAAGAGTCTAGGATGCCAGAATATCTGTGCCTATAGGCTCCTGTGATGTAAATCTGGGCCTGATTATGATGTTGGAGATTGGGAGTTACTGGCCATCAAGGAAGCCTTGGAAGAGTGGATATACCTATTGGAAGGTAGAAATAATCCCATACTCATCTTTACGGACCATAAGAACTTGGAATATTTAAACACTGCGAAACGACTTAACCCTCGACAAGCCAGTTGGGCATTGTTTTTCTCACGCTTCAATTTCCATATTACATATCAACCTGGGACAAAAAATGTCAAACCGGACACCTTGTCCCGGATGTTTCCAGAGGATGCCCGATCATCAGTCCCAGATACTATCCTCAACAGTAATCATTTTCTACTACTTCTGTCTGATTTAATGGAGAAACTTAAACAAGAAGGTAGTTTGTGTTTCAAACCAGAACTTGATCTAACCAATAAGGAGGGTCTGTTTTTCTTCAAAGATAAAATCTTCGTTCTAGAAAAATGTCGTGTGGAAGTTCTTTCGTTGTTACACGATCATCCTTTGGCAGGACATTTTGGAGCACATAAAACTATTGAGCTAGTTCAGCAATACTTTTGGTGGCCACGACTGGTATCTGATTGCAAGGAATATGTAGAAACCTGTGCAGTGTGCAATCGTAGCAAGACCAACCAAGCCAGACCCTGGGGATTGTTGAATCCTTTGCCAGTCCCGCCCAGACTGTGGGGTTCTTTATCCATGGACTTTATTGCTGAAGGATTCATGACCATTTTTGTTATTGTGTGGACAGATTAACCAAAATGGCACACTTTGTTTCACTCAAAGGCACTCCATCAGCTGATATAACAGCTAATGCTTTAATTAAGGAAATTGTCAGACTGCACAGAATTCCAGAAGATATTACCTCGGACCGTGGGGTACAATTCACGTCTAGGTTTTGGAAAGCCCTTTGGAAAAATGTAAAGATTCAACTGCACTTCTCTTCTGCTTATCACCCACAAACTAATGGACAGACCAAAAGAACCAACCAATCACTGGAACAATATTGCCGCTGTTTTTCTTCATTTTCCCAGGATAACTGGTCATCTCTTCTTCCGTTGAATTTGCCTACAATAATTCAATTCCCTCATCCCTCAAACAATCTCCATTTTTCGCAAACTATGGTTTTCATCCAGCATTTCTTCCTGACAACAAGATACTTGAATCATCGGTTCCAGCTGCAAAAGATATACTCAAGGAAAATAATAGGATTTTACAGGAAACTATGATTCTGGCTCAAGAAAAATGTAAGCAACATGCAGACCACCACAGGAAGGGAGATTTGGAACTGAAGGTGGGAGATTTAGTCTGGCTTGCAACCAAGAATCGGAGGCTTCCTTGTCCTTTGAAGAAGTTAGGACTCAAATTTATTGGCCCTTTTCCGATCAAAAGAAGACTGAATATGTCAGCTTATGAGTTGGAACTACCCGAGAACGATCAGATTCATCCTCTCTTTCAGGCTTCGCTGTTGAAATCAGCACGAAAGGATCCATACCCAGATTGTCAGGAAGATCCCCCTTCTCTGGTCAGATTCTATCAGAGAGGGATCTTTTTATGGTCAGTCTGGCCATACATTGAGTGATGTATGGCCAGCTTTAGACTCAATTCCCATCTGCTGTCGGACCACGTGTGGCCACCGGCCAGCAGGAGCAGGCAGTTTAGTGTCTGGCTGTAGCCCTGTACAAGTGCATTGCCTCCATAGGCTATATGGGGATGCATTCGCCTGTCCGGGATTATTGTGGGCTGCACAGAAGTGCAACCGGCTTACCACAATGGATCCATTGCAGACTGACAGGTGTGAACAGCTCCTAAAAGAGTCAGTTTTGCGATAAGTGGAGAACGGAAAAAAAAATGTCCGTTCTCAGCTCAAGTTGGAACACAGCCTTAAGGTGGCCAATAGATCTGTAGACTTGGCAACCGATCAACCGTCAGATTCGATGAATATTATTGAATCTGATGAAAACCGGTGCCACCAGGAGAATGCCCAATCGGCAATTCGACCAATTTCGGGCTGAAATTGGTAGCATGTATCGATCGGACATGCTGGAAGATCTCAGGTCAACATGCTCGATGGGCTGTAATGGTATGCCATAATCCAAAATGACGAATGGGATGGAAATCTCTCATCGCTGCCCCCCCCCCCATGTTTTTGCCCCCACAGTGCCAGTGTAGTTATACTTACTTATCCGCCGTCCGTGCCCTATTTCTGCATATATGACTACCGGCATATATTACGTGGTGCGCATCTGTGACTTCATGTGGGGGCGCGAATGTGGAAGTATGGAAGTATAAATACACGGGCCCTGGGAGGGGGGGGATAAAACATTAGAAGTACAGTGGCCAGGGGTGGAGAGGGGACATCATAATGCTGATACCCTAAAGATTTCATGCTGCATGCTGCAGTTTATGGCGGCCAAAAGATCTCTCTTCAATCACATTCTATCAGAGAGCTCTTTCTCTTGGTCGATCGGCCATCAGAGTTGCTAGATGTATGGGTACCTTAAAGGAAGCCATACACTTGTCGATTGCCACCAGATCAACCGACAGATCCCTCTCTGATCGAATTTGATCAGAGAGGGATCTAATGGCTGCCCATACACTGCACACAGATTTTGAATCGATTTCAGCATGAAATCGATTCACAATCTGTAGAGCTGCCGCCTGCCTCTCCACCCCTGCTCCCCCCGGCCAGCAGCAATACACTACCTATTCCTACGGCGCAAGTCCCCAGGTCCCTGCAGTCCCTTTCTCCCACTGGCCTGCTTCATCTTCACTTCATTTCCTGTCCAGTCCTGTGAGAAGGGGAAGTTCAAACAGTAGAGCGCCCACTACTGTTTGAACGTGCACTGGTCACAGGACGGGACAGGAAGTGAAGTGAAGATGAAGAAGGCCAGCCGGAGAAAGGGACTGCAGGGACCCGGGGACTTGTGCAGGCGAAACAGGTGAGATTATTGCTGCGTCGTCGTCACCGAATCGAATGCCGCTAACGTCGCGCTCCCGACCCGCCGGTGATCGAGAAAAATTTTCAGCCTGGACAGATCGACAGAATCAATCCATTTCGGATGGAAATCGGCCAATCGGTCCGTGTTTGCGTAATTTATTTCACAGCAGATTCGATCACAGTGATCAAATCTGCTGTCTATCGGCTGGAAATTGAGTGAATGTATGGGCAAGTGTATGGGCCTGCAGACCAGCCTTGAGTTCTCCTGAGAGGTCTCAACACACCACTGTGCATGTACTTTGTATAAAGGGATTATGTAACACAATTCCTCTTAATTGAATTACCCCAACCTCATTACACTTATCTTGCTAGTTCCTCCCACCATGGGGATCTGGAGGCTGGCTGGTCAGGACTGGTCTGAGCTTACAGACACACAACTACATTGCAGGTCAGGCTATGGCACCACTCAAGATATTGCCAGAGTTATTGTGGACACCTATCAACTGGGAAGAATTGACCTGAAGTGTTCTTCTATGTAAAGGATACCTGAAGTGAAATGAAAGTTCAAAGTTAAAGGGAACCTGAAGCGAGGCTTACCTCTACTATATTGCCCCTTTGTTTTCTCACAGGTACCTTTGAAGCATCAAAGTTTGCAAAAAACATTTGAGTTAATGGCCTCAATTCACTAAGATCATGCTGGAGATAATAAGGCAAGAGAAAACTTACCTCCACACAGTGAGAGAGTTATCTTATCTCTTCATTCCTCAAGTTACCTCCTCTGTAGTTAATTTACCTCCTCTGTAGTTAGTTTCACACGCACTTAATAAACAGCCTGTCTTTAACTCTGGAGTTATTTTAAGGATTGAAGAGTTAACTTAAAGTGACTCCGAGCTCAACTAAAAAATAAAAGTTGTACTCACCAGGGGCTTTCTCCAGCCCAGTGCTGGTCGGGAGGTCCCACGCCGGCGTCCTGGCTCCTCTTCTTCACCCCGCTCCGGAATGGCTGACAGGCCGCAGCCCGGGCGACACTCTCCCGAGTGTCGGGCTGCTCCTTCCGCATATGACGCGGATTACGTCACACGCCGGCCGCCTCGCGTCATCACGGCGGCCGGCGTGAAAGTACTGCGCATGCGCGATTAAAGCGGGGATTCCGGAGCGGGGTGAAGAAGAGGAGCCAGGACGCCGGCGTGGGACCTCCCGACCAGCACTGGGTTGGAGAAAGCCCCTGGTGAGTACAACTTTTATTTTTTAGTTGAGCTCGGAGTCACTTTAAAGACAGAAGCGTTAACTTTAGGTTTGCCTGAGGTAAAATGTTTCCTGAATAAGACATGCCGCATCACCATGGTGATAACTCTAGAAACGTTATTAAAGACAGGAGATAAGCTTAGTGAATTGAGGCCATTGACAGAACTTTTGTCCATGACTGTATTATAATTTTTGCTGTAACTCTGCTTGGTGCAGGAGCTGCAGGGTGTTTGCTGTAGGCGGGATCTGCACAGCTCCTTGCACTTGTCTTTTCAGGGTTGAACTTTTGTGCTTATCTCTGCTCAGCTTTTGCAGGTGTCTGTTTTTGCCTTTGGCAAGAAATGTCCCTTCAAATCTCCCTCCTCTGCTGGGGGCAGGAAGAGGAGCTGAATGCACTCCAGGGGTGCCAAGCCCTCCTTCTAATTAGAGCTCCAACAATGGATTTACTGGAACTCAGTGGAGGAATTTGACCAGGTTAAGCTATCAACAGCTATTCAACCATCACCCGACTCCTCACCCCAGTCATCCTTTAGCTCAAAGAGTCCATATCTTGTGATGTAAAGCCCAGAGGAAACCAGTTGAGATCTCATGACTGCTCTTTGACTTCAGGACTATTTTTCTTTTGTTCTGATCTTGCCTCTTTTTATACATATGTAGTTGAAGATATTAGCCCGAGTCACAATTGTCTCTGCCCTTTCTCCCTTAGGGCCCTTTTCCACTAGCAATCGCTAGCGTTCACGCTGAACGCTAGCGATTGCTGAATCAGAATCAGAATCTTTATTATCGCCAAGCACGACTGGGTCGTGCCCGGAATTGGGCTTGGCACGTACAGGGTACTGATACAGGATATAGATACAGGACAAAACAAGCAGTCAGGAAGGAACACATTTGCAGAGAGAGACAATGTAGCATAAGTAACAACACAAAAAACACACAAAAAACAACCAAAAGAAAGTCAAAAGAAAAGTCGGCTTCAGCTAGAGCGCCGTCTATGTGTAGTGTGCCGCAGTGCCGGCACACTGTTTGGTGTGGGGATGGGCAGTTACGTGGAGAGAGTTCAGAAGGTTGACAGCCGAGGGAAAGAAACTGTTTTTATGCCTTGAGGTCTTGGTGAAGATGGACCGGAACCGGAGTCTCCGGCTCGAGGGGAGCTGACTAAAGAAGCGGTGGCCTGGGTGCGAGGGGTCGCTGGTGATCTTTAATGCTCTGGAGTACAGCCTGGAATGGTAAAGGAGGTCCAGAGAGGGAAGGGATCTCCCGATGATCCTCTCCGCTGATCTGATGACCCTCTGCAGTTTGAGTCTGTCGCTGGCAGAGGAGCTGGCGTACCAAACCAGGATGGAAGAGCATAGGACAGATTCGATTGTAGCGGTGTAGAAGTTTGTCAGAAGTTTTTGGGCCATACCAAACTTTTTTAGTTGGCGGAGAAAGAAAAGTCTCTGTTGGGATTTCCTCTGTGTGGAGGCAGTGTTGGCCTTCCACTTCAGGTCATTAGAGATAGTTGTGCCCAAAAGGCGGACGCTGGGGACTCTTTCCACCTCCTTGCCATCGATGCAGATTGGGGGCGGGGTGGAGGCGCATCTCCTGAAATCAACAATCATCTCCACAGTTTTCGCTGTGTTTAGAACCAATCCGTTCTCTCTGCACCAGTGACAGACACATTCAACCTGGTGGCGGTACTCTTTCCCATCATTATTGGTGATGAGACCGACAATGGTCGTGTCGTCAGCGAATTTGATTACTTTTACCGAGTCTGACGTGGATTTGCAGTTATTTGTATACAGAGAGAACAGAAACGGCGACAGAACGCAGCCTTGTGGGGCTCCTGTGTTGGTGATCCTAGGTTGTGAGGAGATAGTGCCCAGACTAACAACCTGGGACCTATTGGTGAGGAAGTCCGTGATCCACAGGCGCAGGGTGGGGTGGACTCCTATTGCGGCCAGATTGTCTTGCAGTATTTTGGGGCTGATGGTATTGAATGCTGAGCTGAAGTCCAGTAGAAGGATCCTGGCGTAGGAGTCTGGTCTGTCCAGGTGATCATAGACGAGCTCCAAGCAGATGTTAATGGCATCATCAGTGGACCTGTTTGCTCTGTACGCAAACTGGTGTGGATCTAGCAATCCCTCTGTGGAGTGCTTAAGGAGGGGGAGCACCATGCTTTCAAAAGCCTTCATGATCACGGATGTAAGTGCCACGGGCCTGAAGTTGTTGAGGTCAAGGGTACCCTGCTTTTTGGGGACGGGGATAATGGTGGACCTCTTGAAGCATGCGGGTACTTTGCCTCCCTGGAGGGACCTCGTGAGGATGGAAGAGAGGGTGGGAGCAAGCTGACGAGCGCAAGTTTTCAGGCAGGCTGGTGACACACCATCCGGACCGGAGGCTTTCCTAGCATTTAGCCTTAGCAGGTGTTTCAGTACATCCGCCTCCCTCACTGTCGGTGGGGGCGGGTTCGGGCCCAGGGCGTCAAAGTCAGAGGATTGTGCAGGCGGCTGTGGGAGTCCCACAGGTGTTGGCTGGTTCTCGAATCTGCAGTAGAAGTCGCTGAGACTCTCTGCCAGCTCAGTGCTAGGTGTAGTATGCTGAGGGGGAGGTTTGTAGTTGGTGGCAGCCTTAAGCCCTTTCCACACAGCTCGTGAGTCGTTTGAGGAGAGGTTCTGTTCCAGCTTTTCCGCGTAGCACTTCTTAGCGGACCTCAGTTCCCTGTTTAGGTCGTTCCTTGCCCTCTTGTAGTCCTCCTGGTTGCCAGACTTGTGTGCAGCTTCTTTGCTGCGTCGCAGTTGTCGAAGTCTTTTTGAGAATCGCAATTACCGGCGATTCCCCGACGTTCGCGGACGCGATTTTGCTATGCTATGCACTGCATAGCAAAATCGCGGCAATTATCGCTCCGCCGCGCGTTCGCGTTCCCGGCAAAAACGAATCGCGGAAGTGGAAATGACCTACCGCGATTCCCATGTTAAAAAGCAAACCATAGCGATTGTAAAATCGCTAGCGGTTTGCGTTTTTGCGATTCAGCCAGCGCAAACGCGCTGGTGGAAAAGGGCCCTTAATGAGCTGCTCCCAGTGGCCAAATGTAATAGTCATAGTAAAGGTGGCCATACATTAGAACGAATATGGGCAGATTCGACCAAGAGACAAATGTTTCAGCATGAAATCATCAGGGAATCGGCTGAGCCGCTGCTGCCCCTAAAATGTATAAATGTATGTTGTGTAGTGCATTACCTGGCAGCTCGCCGGGTAAGCCACATACACGCTAGCGGCGCCTTCGTGACGTCAGACATAGCGCCGCCGGCGTGTATGCGGAACCCAGAGATGGACGGAAACCGTGTGGAGGCTGACACCGGACAGGTAATGTATAAATGCACACATACTATCTACATTAATACATTGCGGTGGCAGCGGCGGGGGTTTTCGTCATCTGGTCGCTCGTTCGCAATTCGGCCGCCGTACCGCTGCGCACACCCAACCAACCAACCTCGACCCGACATTTTCCAACATTCGCAATCGACTGTGCAGCCAATTTCTGTCCAGAAATTGGTCGTTTTGTCGGTCGGGCATGCACTTGGCAGCACCAATTTTCATCCAATTCGATTATAATAATCTAATCGGATGGTCGATTGGTTGGTTGGTCGCCTAGTGTATGGCCCCCTTTAAGGTTACCAGATGTCCTCCAAAACATGGTTTCCTCCGTCCTCTGGGCATTCCAAAAATGTCCTCCTTTCCTCCTCCTTTCACAGTCTCACGAGCAGAGTTGACTGTTTTTTGACCAGTTATATATGATAGTATTCTGAGATTAAACAGCCTTTGACCCATTCTCAATTCTTCTACAAGACATTACATTGTTCAGTGCTGAGTGAAGCCAACATTCTTTTCACACTAATTTTCGTGAAAATAATGTTACAATTTGATTTTCTAGCAAAAATTCCATTGAGAATTTATTTTGTTATTTTTTGTGGTAAAATAATCACATTTTCAGGTAAAAATTGTTGCAGTAAAAATATTGTTTTTCTGCATTGTCACACTTTCACACTTAACGCTGCGTTTTGGAGCGTTACGTTTTGAAGCTCCCAGGAGCTTTTTTAAGGGCTGGTTCAGACGGACGCTTGCAGAGCGTTTACAGCCAGCGTTCGGGGCTTGGCGTTAAACGCTCCCATTCAAGTGAATGGGAGCGTTTGTACCAAGCTTTCATGCGCGTTTGCACGAACGCGGCGTTCAGGTCCCCATTTTCCCTGGCGTTCAAGGAGCCCCTGGAAGCTACATGTAGCTTCCAGGGGCGGTTAACCGCTACGGGTAGTGTCCCCCTAGGGGAAGAAAAAACGTGACCGCATCCGAACGCTGCTGAAAGCCCGAACGCATTGCCGTCGCGACGCCAATGAACGCAACGCCTACAAACGTCCGTCTGAACCAGCCCTTTAGGCTGACTGCGGCGTTTCTCATTACAATTGATAGTAATGTGTTGACATTAAAACGCCTTCAAAACGCATGCAGCCAAAACGCAGCGTTTTAGCCTTTTACCGCTGCCTGTTGTGTGAAAGAGCCCTAAGGACACCGGGTAGTGACTGACTGCCTAAAAAAGTAGTGATATAATTTTATATATAATAGTGATAATAATTTTTTGTAAAATGTCAAATTCAAAAGAAAGAGAAAAGTCTAAAACCGGAAAATGTATTTTGAGGCAGGACAAAAAGAAAATGCTCACGTATCGTAACTGGAGTTAGAAAACATACTTGGTCATTCTTGTCCCCCTTTTTGGCTGTGTCCTCCATTTTAGCCAAATCCATCTGGTCACCCTTGTGTAATACTGTACTAAGTCAGCCTTCAAATAAAGAAGAATGTTTTGAATATGGCCTTTGACAATTTATTTGCATAAATCTGCACAGCAACACTCAAATGATCTTGCCTGCAGGGATCAGGACTTGACTGATCGGGTGACAGTTTGGGGCCAAGCGCTGTACAGATGTATTGCCAGGATAGAACCTCACGGTGAGTTCTGTTGCTATGGAGAGGGAGGAGGGACCATGGCGCAGTGCACAGTGGAGCGTCATCCAGCTGTAGGGGTGAGTAGGAGAATACGCTCACCCAAGATTATCCCACATTTTCGATCTACTGTATTGGCCACAAATTGATGAGGCTGTACACATGCTAGATTCACAACTTAAGCTGAGTACACACGTACGATAATGATCGTTCAAAAACGAACGATAACGACAATTGGACCGATAATCGTGCGCTCCAAATTTTCCAACGATCGTTTTTTGGGACGATAACGACCGTTATCGTTCAATCCGACCGATCCAACCCGGCGGATTTTTTCGAAAGATAATCGTTCAATCGTTGCAGTGTGTACAAAGATCGTCCGATAACGCATGTTCTTATTGCCTGTCATAACGTCACTTCCGTTTGCGCATGCATTTTTTAATCGTTCGTCGTTCAGTACTTTATACTTATATCGTTCACGTGTGTACACAATCGTTCATTACAAACGATCTTTTCCGTCTAATTTGAATATCGTGTAAACGTCACGAATCGTTCGTAACGAACGATCTTTATCGGACGTGTATACGAACCTTTAGTCAGCCCTCGGCCAAGAGCCATCTAATGTGTGCAATGCTTAGTCCTTATTCAAGACTTTCGTCCATCTCTTAAGGTGCGTACACACGTCAGATAAAAGTCTTTGGAAAATGAAAGATCACAGATCAATCTTACCACCCTTCATGTAGTATGAGAGCCATACTCTACACAGTCTATTCTATGGAGCTGAACTCCCCATCAAATAAAAATGTTTGCAAGATGCTGCACACAAAGATGCCTGTACACATTCAACAGATCAGTGTCTGCAAAAGATCTGTTCCTGCAAAAGATCCATTCCTGCAAAACGCATTCATAGTCTATGATATCTGCAGATCCCATACACACCTTGTTTAATGGACATTCATCTGCAGATCAGACAATTATCTGCCGATCTGAAGATCCAACCTGGAGATCTACAGATAATTGTCCGTTAAACAAGGTGTGTATGAGATCTGCAGATATCATAGACTATGAATGCGTTTTGCAGGAATGGATCTTTTGCAGGAACAGATCTTTTGCAGATACTGATCTGTTGCATGTGTACAGCGGTCTTTGTGTGCAGCTTCTTGCAAAGATTTTTATTTGATGGGGAGTTCAGCTCCATAGAATAGACTGTGTAGAGTATGGCTCTCATACTACATGAAAGGGGGTAAAATTGGTCTGTGATCTTTCATTTTCCAAAGACTTTTATCTGACGTGTGTACCCACCTTTACCATCTGATGCTGATGACAGGATGAGTGGTGCTCTGAGAAGCTTCAACTGCATGCTGATGAGCAGAAATTAAGCCTATGCCTAATTATGCATTGTAATTCGAAATTATGCATCGTAATCGTAATTCAAAATTTCGGGGGAAATGGTAATTGATTTTGTCTGTAATTGCAATCATTCATAATTTCTCAACATTTTTCACCTAATTTTTGCGCCAACTTTAGCGGAAAGCCCCCATATATGCTATTGTTACCAAAATTGCTACATATATTAACTACCTCAAGACCGCATCACGCCAATGGGTGTGATTGCAGTGGCAGCCCAAGGACCGCCTAACGCCAATTGGCATCAAGTCCTGGGGTCGACTATTGCAGGAGATTGTGTGCACATTGCGCGTGCATCTCCCGCTTGGTAGGCGGAGCTCTGCTCCGCCTTCAGTCTCCCAGCGGTGATCGCTGCTCGGAGACTGGTAGACGGCGAAACCGACATCTTTTTACTAACTACAGCGCTGCGATCTGCAGGGCACAACAGAGCGATAGGCTCTCATAGGGAAGCCTATGACAGCCGATCGCCATGATTGGCTGGCTGCGGGGAGGGGAAAAAATTAATAAAGAAATAGTTATATTTATTTAAAAATAAAAAAGGAAAATATTGATAAAAAAAAAATAAACACAAAGGGAGCGATCAGACCCCACCAACAGAAAGCTCTATTGGTGGGGAGAAAAGGGGGGGATCACTCCTGTGCTGTGTTGTGCGGCCGGCAGCTTGGCCTTTAAGGACTTATGAGGCCAAACTATCAAAAAAAAAAGTTAGAAAAGTTAAGTACCTGCATCTCTTTAAAATACACGGAGGACGCCATCCGTGCCCTCCGTGTCATTCCGCCGGGTTCCCGCCGCTCAATAGCCCCCCCCCCAGCCGGTCACTACCGCAGGGCCCGGGTCGGGCTCTCCTGCCTCTGCCAATATGGCCGCCGGAGCTGGCTGCGGCTGCGCAGCTCTAGGGCCAACCCCCCGATCCACGTGTGGATCGGGGTGTTGGCCCTAGAGCTGCGCAGCCGCACTCACGGCAGGTGCGGACTGCGCAGCCAAGGCCAGCTCTGGCGGCCATATTGGCAGAGGCAGGAGGGCCCGTCCCGGGCCCTGCGGTCGTGACCGGCCAGGGGAATTATTGAGCGGCGGGGACCCGGCGGTTAAAGAGATGCAGGTACTTAACTTTTCTAACTTTTTTTTTGATAGTTTGGCCTCGTAAGTCCTTTAAAGCTGCAGTGGCCTATTTTGAAATAAATAGCCTGGTCTTTAGGGGGGTTTAGCACTGTGGTCCTGAACTGGTTAAGGAGAATAGTGGGTACAAGTCAAACATTTTTTTCTTCAAAAAGACCTTGTATTTTTGAGAAAATCGATTTTAAAACAGAAAAACAACAGTTTAAAAAACATTTTTCTTTGCATTTTTAAAATCGATTTTCTCAAAAGCCACAATGTCTCTTTGAAGATTTCTTTTTTACTTTTACCCACTCTTCTCCTTAACATATGTAGCAATGTTTTGGGGGTTTTGCTATTCCCTGCCAAAAGCACAACATTATGTAAAAATTCTTGCAAAATTATGAATGATTATAAAAAATCAATTGAATTAATTTGTAATTACATATAGGCATAATTGCAAAAATGTACATGAAATTTCGTGTAATTGTAATTAGCTGGTTACAATCATCACTGCAATTGAAATTCTTAAAGTGGACCCAAATTAAAAATACAAGATTTCAGAAATAAAATCTATTTTCTAAATTATAATTAGAGTTGGGCCGAACGGTTCGCCTGCGAACGGTTCCATGCGAACTTCAGTGGTTCGCGTTCGCGTCCCGCAGGCGAACCTTTGCGGAAGTTCGGTTCGCCCCATAATGCACATGGAGGGTCAACTTTGACCCTCTACATCACAGTCAGCAGGCCCAGTGTAGCCAATTAGGCTACACTAGCCCCTGGAGCCCCACCCCCCCTTATATAAGGCAGGCAGCGGCGGCCATTACGGTCACTCGTGTGCTGCCTGCGTTAGTGAGAGTAGGGCGAGCTGCTGCAGACTGTCTCTCAGGGAAAGATTAGTTAGGCTTAACTTGTTCCTGTCTGGCTGCATACCTGTTCTGTGAACCCACCACTGCATACCTGTGCTGTGAACCCACCACTGCATACCTGTGCTGTGAACCCACCACTGCATACCTGTTCAGTGAACCCACCACTGCATACCTGTGCTGTGAACCCACCACTGCATACCTGTTCAGTGAACCTGCCACTGCATACCTGTTCTGTTCAGTGGACCCGACACTGTATACCTGTTCATTGAACCCACCACTGCATACCTGTGCTGTGAACCCACCACTGCATACCTGTTCTGTGAACCCACCACTGCATACCTGTGCTGTGAACCCACCACTGCATACCTGTGCTGTGAACCCACCACTGCATACCTGTTCTGTTCAGTGGACCCGCCACTGTATACCTGTGCATTGAACCCACCACTGCATACCTGTGCTGTGAACCCACCACTGCATACCTGTTCTGTGAACCCACCACTGCATACCTGTGCTGTGAACCCACCACTGCATACCTGTTCAGTGAACCTGCCACTGCATACCTGTTCTGTTCAGTGGACCCGCCACTGTATACCTGTTCATTGAACCCACCACTGCATACCTGTGCTGTGAACCCACCACTGCATACCTGTTCTGTGAACCCACCACTGCATACCTGTTCAGTGAACCCGCCACTGCATACCTGTTCTGTTCAGTGGACCCGCCACTGTATACCTGTTCAGTGAACCCGCCACTGCATACCTGTTCTGTTCAGTGGACCCGCCACTGTATACCTGTTCAGTGAACCCGCCACTGTATACCTGTTCTGTTTAGTGAACCCGCCACTGTATACCTGTTCTGTTTAGTGAACCCGCCACTGCATACCTGTTCTGTTCAGTGGACCCGCCACTGTATACCTGTTCAGTGAACCCGCCACTGCATACCTGTTGTGTTCAGTGAACCTGCTACTGCATACCTGTTCTGTGAACCCGCCACTGTATACCTGTTCTGTTTAGTGAACCCGCCACTGCATACCTGTTCTGTTCAGTGGACCCGCCACTGTATACCTGTTCAGTGAACCCGCCACTGCATACCTGTTGTGTTCAGTGAACCTGCCACTGCATACCTGTTCTGTGAACCCGCCACTGTATACCTGTTCTGTTTAGTGAACCCGCCACTGTATACCTGTTCTGTTTAGTGAACCCGCCACTGCATACCTGTTCTGTTCAGTGGACCCGCCACTGTATACCTGTTCAGTGAACCCGCCACTGCATACCTGTTCTGTTCAGTGGACCCGCCACTGTATACCTGTTCAGTGAACCCGCCACTGCATACCTGTTGTGTTCAGTGAACCTGCCACTGCATACCTGTTCTGTGAACCCGCCACTGTATACCTGTTCTGTTTAGTGAACCCGCCACTGTATACCTGTTCTGTTTAGTGAACCCGCCACTGCATACCTGTTCTGTTCAGTGGACCCGCCACTGTATACCTGTTCAGTGAACCCGCCACTGCATACCTGTTGTGTTCAGTGAACCTGCCACTGCATACCTGTTCTGTGAACCCGCCACTGTATACCTGTTCTGTTTAGTGAACCCGCCACTGCATACCTGTTCTGTTCAGTGGACCCGCCACTGTATACCTGTTCAGTGAACCCGCCACTGCATACCTGTTGTGTTCAGTGAACCTGCCACTGCATACCTGTTCTGTGAACCCGCCACTGTATACCTGTTCTGTTTAGTGAACCCGCCACTGCATACCTGTTCTGTTCAGTGGACCCGCCACTGTATACCTGTTCAGTGAACCCGCCACTGCATACCTGTTGTGTTCAGTGAACCTGCCACTGTATACCTGTTCAGTGAACCCGCCACTGTATACCTGTTCTGTTTAGTGAACCCGCCACTGCATACCTGTTCTGTTCAGTGGACCCGCCACTGTATACCTGTTCAGTGAACCCACCACTGCATACCTGTTGTGTTCAGTGAACCTGCCACTGCATACCTGTTCTGTGAACCCGCCACTGTATACCTGTTCTGTTTAGTGAACCCGCCACTGTATACCTGTTCTGTTTAGTGAACCCGTCACTGCATATCTGTTCTGTTCAGTGGACCCGCCACTGTATACCTGTTCAGTGAACCCGCCACTGCATACCTGTTCTGTTCAGTGGACCCGCCACTGTATACCTGTTCAGTGAACCCGCCACTGCATACCTGTTGTGTTCAGTGAACCTGCCACTGCATACCTGTTCTGTGAACCCGTCACTGTATACCTGTTCTGTTTAGTGAACCCGCCACTGTATACCTGTTCTGTTTAGTGAACCCGCCACTGTATACCTGTTCTGTTTAGTGAACCCGCCACTGCATACCTCTTCTGTTCAGTGAACCCGCCACTGCATACCTGTTCTGTTCAGTGAACCTGCCACTGCATACCTGTTCTGTGAACCCGCCACTGTATACCTGTTCTGTTTAGTGAACCCGCCACTGTATACCTGTTCTGTTTAGTGAACCCGCCACTGCATACCTGTTCTGTTCAGTGGACCCGCCACTGTATACCTGTTCTGTTTAGTGAACCCGCCACTGCATACCTGTTCTGTTCAGTGGACCCGCCACTGTATACCTGTTCAGTGAACCCGCCACTGCATACCTGTTGTGTTCAGTGAACCTGCCACTGCATACCTGTTCTGTGAACCCGCCACTGTATACCTGTTCTGTTTAGTGAACCCGCCACTGCATACCTGTTCTGTTCAGTGGACCCGCCACTGTATACCTGTTCAGTGAACCCGCCACTGCATACCTGTTCTGTTCAGTGGACCCGCCACTGTATACCTGTTCAGTGAACCTGCCACTGCATACCTGTTGTGTTCAGTGAACCTGCCACTGCATACCTGTTCTGTGAACCCGCCACTGTATACCTGTTCTGTTTAATGAACCCGCCACTGTATACCTGTTCTGTTTAGTGAACCCGTCACTGCATACCTGTTCTGTTCAGTGGACCCACCACTGTATACCTGTTCAGTGAACCCGCCACTGCATACCTGTTCTGTTCAGTGGACCCGCCACTGTATACCTGTTCAGTGAACCCGCCACTGCATACCTGTTGTGTTCAGTGAACCTGCCACTGCATACCTGTTCTGTGAACCCGCCACTGTATACCTGTTCTGTTTAGTGAACCCGCCACTGTATACCTGTTCTGTTTAGTGAACCCGCCACTGCATACCTGTTCTGTTCAGTGGACCCGCCACTGTATACCTGTTATGTTTAGTGAACCCGCCACTGCATACCTGTTCTGTTCAGTGGACCCGCCACTGTATACCTGTTCAGTGAACCCGCCACTGCATACCTGTTGTGTTCAGTGAACCTGCCACTGCATACCTGTTCTGTGAACCCGCCACTGTATACCTGTTCTGTTTAGTGAACCCGCCACTGCATACCTGTTCTGTTCAGTGGACCCGCCACTGTATACCTGTTCAGTGAACCCACCACTGCATACCTGTTGTGTTCAGTGAACCTGCCACTGCATACCTGTTCTGTGAACCCGCCACTGTATACCTGTTCTGTTTAGTGAACCCGCCACTGTATACCTGTTCTGTTTAGTGAACCCGCCACTGCATACCTGTTCTGTTCAGTGGACCCGCCACTGTATACCTGTTCAGTGAACCCGCCACTGCATACCTGTTGTGTTCAGTGAACCTGCCACTGCATACCTGTTCTGTGAACCCGCCACTGTATACCTGTTCTGTTTAGTGAACCCGCCACTGTATACCTGTTCTGTTTAGTGAACCCGCCACTGTATACCTGTTCAGTGAACCCGCCACTGCATACCTGTTGTGTTCAGTGAACCTGCCACTGCATACCTGTTGTGTTCAGTGAACCTGCCACTGCATACCTGTTCTGTGAACCCGCCACTGTATACCTGTTCTGTTCAGTGAACCCACCGCATCAGTGCGCATACCTGTGCAGTTAAGTGAACCCACCTACCTACGTGAGTGCACGCAGTGTGATATACCACTCCGTGCATACCCGATATGGACAAAACAGGTAGAGGAAGAGGTAGTGCCAGAGCCAGAGGATGGCCACCCGGCAGGTCTGCGCGAGGTCGTGTAAATGTAATTTCGTGTGGACCTGGCCCACAGTACAGTGCTCGGAAGAAGGCACGTCCCATCACCTCCCAAGATTGTCAGGGTGTGGTTGAGTATTTAGCGACACAGAACACCTCATCTTGCTCAGCCACCAGCGCTACTACTAGCACCACTTCCGCTGCATTTGACACTTCGCAAGAATTATTTAGTGGTGAAATCACTGATGCACAGCCATTGTTGTTACAGCCAGATGAATTTTCACCAGCTCATATGTCTGAGTTACGCGGCAACACTATGGATGTAACGTGTGAGGAGGATGAAGGACCTACTGATGGTGCAAGTTTGGATTTGTCTGAGGCAAGCGAAGCTGGGCAGGATGACTACGATGATGACGGTAATAGGGATCCTCTGTATGTTCCCAATAGAGGAGATGAAGAGGGGGACAGTTCAGAGGGGGAGTCAGAGAGTAGTAGGAGGAGAGAAGTTGCTGAAAGAAGCTGGGGCAGCTCTTCGTCAGAAACAGCTGGGGGCAGAGTCCGGCACCATGTTTCGCCACCTATGTACAGCCAGCCAACTTGCCCTTCAGCATCAGCTGCTGAGGTCCCCATAGTGCCCACATCCCAGGGTGGCTCAGCGGTGTGGAAATTTTTTAATGTGTGTGCCTCAGATCGGACCAAAGCCATCTGTTCGCTCTGCCAACAAAAATTGAGCCGTGGAAAGGCCAACACTCACGTAGGGACAAGTGCCTTACGAAGGCACCTGGAGAAAAGGCACAAACAGCAATGGGATGGCCACCTGAGCAAAAGCAGCAGCAGCACACAAAAGCAAAGCCACCCTCCTTCTCCTCTTCCTCCTCCATCAGGTGCATTATCTGCTTCTGCCGCTTTCTCCCTTCCACCTTCACAGGCACCCTCCTCCACTCCGCCTCTGCCCTTGTGCGGTTCCTGCTCCTCTGCCCACAGCAGCAGTCAGGTGTCCGTGAAGGAAATGTTTGAGCGGAAGAAGCCAATTTCGGCCAGTCACCCCCTTGCCCGGCGTCTGACAGCTGGCGTGGCGGAACTGTTAGCTCGGCAGCTGTTACCATACCGGCTGGTGGACTCTGAGGCCTTCCGTAAATTTGTGGCCATCGGAACACCGCAGTGGAAGATGCCAGGCCGCACTTATTTTTCGAGAAAGGCCATACCCCAACTGCACCGTGAAGTTGAGAGGCAAGTGGTGTCATCTCTTGCGAAGAGCGTTGGGTCAAGGGTACACCTGACCACGGATGCCTGGTCTGCCAAGCACGGGCAGGGCCGCTACATTACCTACACAGCCCATTGGGTGAACCTGGTGGTGAACGATGGCAAGCAGGGCGCAGCAGACCAAATTGTGACACCTCCACGGCTTGCAGGCAGGCCTCCTGCCACCTCCTCTCCTCCTGCTACATGCTCTTCGCTGTCCTCCTCCTCCTTGGCTGAGTGGCAGTTCTCCTCTCCAGCTACACAGCCCCAGCTCCGCAGGGCCTATGCTGCATGCCAGGTAAGACGGTGTCACGCCATCTTAGACATGTCTTGTCTCAAAGCGGAGAGTCACACTGGAGCAGCTCTCCTGGCTGCTCTTAAGAAACAGGTGGATGAGTGGCTGACCCCGCACCACCTGGAGAAACGCAACGTGGTGTGCGACAACGGCAGCAATCTGCTTGCCGCTTTGCATATGGGGAAGCTGACACACATACCCTGCATGGCACATGTCATGAATCTAGTGGTTCAAAGATTTGTGGCAAAGTACAGTGGCTTAGCGAATGTCCTGAAGCAGGCCCGGAAGTTCTGTGGGCATTTGAGGCGGTCTTACACAGCCATGGCACGCTTTGCGGAAATTCAGCGCAAAAACAACATGCCGGTGAGACGCCTCATTTGCGATAGCCCGACTCGCTGGAACTCGACCCTGCTCATGTTCTCCCGCCTGCTAGAACAGAAGAAAGCCGTGACCCACTACCTCTACAACTACAGTAGAATGAAACAGTCTGGGAAGATGGGGATGTTCTGGCCCGACAACTGGACACTGATGAAAAATGCATGCAGGCTCATGCGGCCGTTTGAGGAGGTTACCAACCTGGTGAGCCGCAGTGAGGGCACCATCAGCGACTTAATTCCCTACGCTTACTTCTTGGAGCGTGCTGTGCGTAGAGTGGCGGATGAAGCTGTGAATGAGCGTGACCAGGAACCGTTACGGCAGGAACAGGCATGGGACCAATTTTCATCAGACCCAGCTGTTTCCTCAACACCTGCGGCAGCACAGAGGGGGGAGGAGGAGGAAGAAGAGAAGTCGTGTGCAGAAGACGAGTCAGACTCAGAGGATGATGAGCAAGGTGTTTCTTTGGGGGAGGAGGAGGAGGAGGAGGGGACAGCGGCAGGAGAACAACCTCAGCAGGCATCGCAAGGGGCTTGTGCTGCTCAACCTTCCCGTGGTATTGTTCGCGGCTGGGGGGAGGAGGTTGACTTACCTGACGTCACTGAGGAAGAGCAAGAGGAGATGGAGGGTACTGGATCCGACTTTGTGCAGATGTCGTCTTTTATGCTGTCCTGCCTGTTGAGGGACCCCCGTATAAAAAACCTCAAGGGGAATGACCTGTACTGGGTGGCCACACTACTAGACCCTCGGTACAGGCACAAAGTGGCGGACCTGTTACCAACTCACCGGAAGGTGGAAAGGATGCAGCACATGCAGAACCAGCTGTCAACTATGCTTTACAATGCCTTTAAGGGTGATGTGACGGCACAACGCCAGCAAGGTACCACTGCCACTAATCCTCCTCCCGTGTCCACGCAGTCAAAGACAGGACGCTCCAGCGATCTCATGGTGATGTCGGACATGCGGACGTTCTTTAGTCCAACGCCTCGCCGTAGCCCTTCCGGATCCACCCTCCACCAATGCCTGGAACGGCAGGTAGCCGACTACCTGGCCTTAAGTGTGGATGTAGACACTGCTGTGAACAGCGATGAGGAACCCTTGAACTACTGGGTGCGCAGGCTTGACCTGTGGCCAGAGCTGTCCCAATTTGCCATCCAACTTCTCTCCTGCCCTGCCGCAAGCGTCCTGTCAGAAAGGACCTTCAGCGCAGCTGGAGGCATTGTCACAGAGAAGAGAAGTCGCCTAAGTCACAAAAGTGTTAAGTACCTCACCTTTATCAAAATGAATGAGGCATGGATCCCGGAGGGCTGCTGCCCGCCCCAAGACTAAGTCAGTCCCCGCACACACAGCATCTCTGCCTGCACGCCGTGTGACTGGCTGCCTGGCCTGCCCCAAGAAGACTAAGTCGCTTCCAGTCCCTCCACACAGCATGTCTGCCTGCAGGCCGCTTGACTACCTTCTCCGCCACCACCAACAGGGTCCGGGACTCCAGGCGGATTGCTGAATTTTTTAGGCCGCTGCTAGCAGCGGCCGCTGTAATAATTTTTCTGGTGCGTGTACATGACTGCCTAATTTTTCTGGCTGCACTGCGGGCAGCTGCAACAACAAAAGAAAAGGCATGTACATGCGCCCATTCCCCTTCGTGATCATTACCTTGCCGTGGTGAAGGGGCTTGCGTATCACAATGAAGCAATGACCGGCGCCTAGATGAGTGTCTCGGGGGGCACACCCACGATAATAAGGTCGTTGCCTCATTGTGGTCAGACCAAATTTGATCAGCTGGACAGTCACTGTTCTGTCATTCAGCTACATCAGCCAGGCGACCATATGGGCTGTAAAGCCACCAAAACCTGCACTCTCGCCATGGTGCGCACCAGTCCAGCACGGCCGTCACTACACAAACAGCTGTTTGCGGTGCGTTACACGGTGAGTTTGGTGTGTCAGTGTGAAGCAGTACCTTAATTACACTACCTGATTGCAAGATGTTTGAAAGCACTTTAGGCCTGTCATTTAGCATTCAATGTGATTTCTGCCCTTAAAACGCTGCTTTGCGTCAAATCCAGATTTTTCCCCGGGACTTTTGGCATGTATCCCACTCCGCCATGCCCCCCTCCAGGTGTTAGACCCCTTGAAACATCTTTTCCATCACTTTTGTGGCCAGCATAATTATTATTTTTTTTCAAAGTTCGCATCCCCATTGAAGTCTATTGCGGTTCGCGAACTTTAACGCGAACCGAACCTTCCGCGGAAGTTCGCGAACCAGGTTCGCGAACCTAAAATCGGAGGTTCGGCCCAACTCTAATTATAATAATAAATAGCAGCTTTTTTTCAGCTGCATGATGACAAATATAAAATATTTTACATTTATTGGAGGAACCCCTCCCTTCCTTTCAAATTGCCAGGACTTTTCCGGTAAACTGGTGGAGTAGATGGTGTCCGGCAATGGAGGAATTGCTAATGGCTGCCCCCAGTATAACCCTTGCTATGAAAAGAGAAGGGTGAAAAGCATGCACTGAAATGCTCATAGGTTTGAAGGAGTGTTTATTTATCTTTGTATGTGTCAAAGTGGTGCAACTAAATATTTTTAATTAAAAAAATGTTTGGTTTGGGTCCGCTTTAAGTTAGCCTAGTCGAGTTCTTCTTGAGAGAGAGGTAAAACTGCAGCTCATGGCCATGTGTGGGGTTGTTCGTAGTTATTTTTCCTATTTTAATTCCAAATCAACAATGTAGTAATGAAGTAGGAAAGACAAACACATCAGAGGAACCAGCAGTCATTCTCACCCATGTGGGGGAAGCCAAATACAGGAGACCAAGCTAGGTCCATGGACACCAACCAGAGGTTAAAGAGCAACTCCAGTTAAAATAAAGAAAGTGCTTATTTTTTACAATAATTATGTATAAATGATTTAGTCAGTGTTTGCTCATTATAAAATCTTTCCTCTCTCTTATTTACATTCTGACATTTATCACATGGTGACATTTTTACTGCTGGCAGGTGATGTCACTGGAAGGAGATGCTGCTTGCTTTTTTAGCAGTTGGAAACAGCTGTTATTTCCCACAATGCAACAAGGCTCCCACAGTGTGATGTAAGCACCTCAGTGCTGTGAGGCGCTGACATCATTTGTGGGAGAGGTTTCACCACAAAATTAGCCATACAAAATTAGCCATTTCTCCTGGGAAAGGGGGTATCAACTACTGATTGGGATGAAGTTCAATTCTTGGTTACGGTTTCTCTTTAAATTAAATAAGTGGTTGCACTGTTTTAGTAGCATACTGTATATACTCGAGGATAAGCTGACCCGAGGGTAAGCCGACCCCACCAACTTTTACCCTTAAAAAAAACAAAAAAAACTGTTTGACTCGAGTAAAAGTCGGGGAAAGGGGGAGGAGGGACAAAAGCCACAACCACAATACCACTCACAGCCATGACCGGCCACAACCATATATTAGAAAAGCATAAATATAGCAGATTGCAATAATAAGCCAAAACATAGGCCTATAATGGAGATGGGCATGCAAAGAACTCCTGTTGCAGAGTTTAAGCTGGCATAAAGATAAAGCAAGAAATACAGAGCCACATACAGCGGGTTGCAAAAGTATTTGGCCCCCTTGAAGTTTTCCACATTTTGTCACATTACTGCCACAAACATCAATCAATTTTATTGGAATTCCACGTGAAAGACCAACACAAAGTGGTGTACACGTGAGAAGTGGAACGAAAATCATACATTATTCCAAACATATTTTACAAATAAATAACTACAAAGTGGGGTGTGCGTAATTATTCAGCCCCCTTTGGTCTGAGTGCAGTCAGTTGCCTATAGACATTGCCTGATGAGTGCTAATGACTAAATAGAGTGCACCTGTGTGTAATCTAATGTCAGTACAAATACAGCTGCTCCGTGATGGATTCAGGGGTTGTCTAAGGCTAAGTTCACTGTATCTGCTGTATGCGATGGTAATGTTGCGTTGCCACTTTTTGGGTGCGTTGCGTTGTAAGCTTGCGGCGCGACTTTAACGTGGCATCAAAATGCAACGTCCCACTGTGAATCTAGCCTGAGAGAATCTTGGGAGCAACAACACCATGAAGTCCAAAGTACACACCGGACAGGTCAGGGATAAAGTTATTGAGTTATTGAGAAATTTAAAACAGGCTTAGGCTACAAAAATTTTTTCCAAAGCCTTGAACATCCCACAGAGCACTGTTCAAGCAATCATTCAGAAATGGAAGGAGTATGGCACAACTGTAAACCTACCAAGACAAGGCCGTCCACCTAAACTCACAGGCTGAACAAGGAGAGCGCTGATCAGAAATGCAGTCAAGAGGCCCATGGTGACTCTGGATGAGCTGCAGTGATCTACAGCTCAGGTGGGGAAATATGTCCATAGGACAACTATTAGTCATGCACTGCACAAGGTTGGCCTTTATGAAAGAGTGGCAAGAAGAAAGCAATTGTGAACAGAAAGCATAAGAAGTCCCGTTTGCAGTTTGCCACAAGCCATGTGGGGGACACAGCAAACATGTGGATGAAGGTACTCTGGTCAGATGAGACCAAAATGGAACTTTTTGGCCAAAATGCAAAACGCTATGTGTGGCAGAAAACTAACACTGCACGTCACTCAGAACACACCATCCCCACTGTCAAATATGGTGGTGGCAGCATCATGCTCGGGGGGTGCATCTCTTCAGCAGGGACAGGGAAGCTGGTCAGAGTTGATGGGAAGATGGATGGAGCCAAATACAGGGCAAACTTGGAAGAAAACCTCTTGGAGACTGCAAAAGACTTGAGACTGGGGCGGAGGTTAACCTTCCAGCAGGACAATGACCCTAAACATAAAGCCAGGGCAACAATGGAATGGTTTAAAACAAAACATATCCATGTTTTAGAATGGCCCAGTCAAAGTCCATATCTAAATCCAATCGAGAATCTGTGGCAAGATCTGAAAACTGCTGTTCACAAAAGGCCCATACACACGTCCGTTTTTTGCGAATGATGGGTCGTTTGAACGACCCGTCATTGAGTCATTCGCCCGCTAAATCGGGCGTGTGTACAGTCTGTCGTTCGCGTGATAAGAGTGAGTTTGAGCGATCTGCCGGGCGGATCGCTCAAACTCACTCTTATCACGCGAACCACAGACTGTACACACGCCCGATTTAGCGGGCGAACGACTTAACGACGGGTCATTCAAATGACCCGTCGTTCGCAAAAAAACGGACGTGTGTATGGGCCTAAACGCTGTCCATCTAATCTGACTGAGCTGGAGCTGTTTTGCAAAGAAGAATGGGCAAGGATTTCAGTCTCTAGATGTGCAAAGCTGGTAGAGACATACCCTAAAACTGTGGTCCCCAACCCTGTCCTCAAAGCCCACCAACAGTGCATGTTTTGTGGAAATCCATAGAGGTAGTTAATCAGGCGTACGTTAAAAAAGGGCGCCGGGAAAAAAGGGCGCAGGGTTTTAAAAGATAATCATGAATACCGTTTAAAAAAAATTGTGTTATATTTCGTTTAAAAATAATGTTTTATAAAGTTATAAATCATTAAATAATGTGTATAAAATCGGCAATTTTAAAAACGATAATCTTCCCTGTTTAAAAATTGAAATTTATAATAACGTTTTATAAAACATTAATACGAATTTTCCTAAAGCTATACCTAACCCTACTCTCACACAGAACCCTCCCTGTACCTATCCCTAACCCCTAGACCCCCCTGTTGGTGCCTAACCCTAAGACCCCCCTGGTGGTGCCTAACCCTAAGACCCCCCTGTTGGTGCCTAAACCTAAGACCCCCCTGGTGGTGCCTAACCCTAAGACCCCCCTGTTGGTGCCTAAACCTAAGACCCCCCTGGTGGTGCCTAACCCTAAGACCCCCCTGTTGGTGCCTAACCCTAAGACCCCCCTGGTGGTGCCTAACCCTAAGACCCCCCTGGTGGTGCCTAAACCTAAGACCCCCCTGTTGGTGCCTAAACCTAAGACCCCCCTGGTGGTGCCTAAACCTAAGACCCCCCTGTGATAAGCATTAATAACGGTTTAAAAAAATATGGTGCGGTTTTTCGTTTAAAAATGTAAAAAAAAAACTTGTACGGTTTTTCGTTTAAAAGTAATGTTTTAAAAAAATATTGTACTGTTTTTCGTTTAAAAATAATGTTTAAAAAATTATAAATCATTAAATAATGTGTAATCATGAGAAACAGTTATATAACATTAAAAGTCTCCGGGCGCTGCTTTTAAAACGTTATTTTTCTCCAGCGCCCTTTTTTCCTGTTGGGCGCCGATTAAACGCTATTTATTATGGGAGTGAATAGCGGCGCCCTTTTTGTCCACCTGCCTCATGCGCCCAAATTTCCTGCTTCCGTTAATCAGCTCTGCTGAGACACTAATTACCTCCCCTGTGCATGTTTGTGGTTTTCTGCAAAACCTGTACTGTTGGTGGGACTTGAGGAAAGGGTTGGGGAACTCTGCCCTAAAAGACGCGTACGTACGAAAAGGGCGTCGGGAAAAAAGGGCGCGTGGTATAAACGATAAATGGAAATATCGTTTATAGAAATTATTGTGTAGAATTTCGTTTATAAATAGTGATTTAAAAATGTATAAATCACTAAATAATGTGTATGAGATCGGCAATTCTTAAAACGTTAATCTTCCCTGTTTGTAAAGTGAAACTTATATTTTCGTTTATTAAAAACCCTCCCTGTACCTATCCCTAACCCCTAGACCCCCTGTTGGTGCCTAACCCTAAGACCCCCCTGTTGGTGCCTAACCCTAAGACCCCCCTGTTGGTGCCTAACCCTAAGACCCCCCTGTTAGTGCCTAAACCTAAGACCCCCCTGTTAGTGCCTAAACCTAAGACCCCCCTGTAGGTGCCTAACCCTAATGCTGGGAATACACGGTTCGTTTTTGCCTTCGTTTAAACCTTCGTTTCGATTGTGCCTTTTGTCCTTTTCGATCCCGAAATAATCAGTCATACGGTTAATATCACCACCCACGGTTTAGTTTTTTTTTCCGATTCTGATGGCTTCGTTTTTCCAATGATCGAAGGCTGCAAAGAAACGAAACGAAAATCCCTTTTTACAGGGACGGACTAGCATAAACGAATATATAATCGATCTGAACAGCCATCAAGCCTACCAATGGCTCGATTAGATGGATAAAGAGAGATAATATCAAACATGTTCGATCACTAGTCGTTCGTTTTTGGGGTCTATTAATCGAAACTATAATGAGATTATGACTATTTTCACATACGTTTTCAACACTCGATTCGTTTACCGAACGAATCGAAGGTTTAAACGAAGGCAAAAACGAACCGTGTATTCCCAGCATAAGACCCCCCTGTAGGTGCCTAACCCTAAGACCCCCCTGTTGGTGCCTAAACCTAAGACCCCCCTGTTAGTGCCTAAACCTAAGACCCCCCTGTAGGTGCCTAAACCTAAGACCCCCCTGTTGGTGCCTAAACCTAAAACCCCCTATGGATAATAATGTTTTACAGACATGAATAAATAAAGAATGTAAAGAAAAAAAATGTAAATTATTTTTTTGGGTGGATAATAATGTGTTAGAAATGTTTTAGAAATAGTGATTTATTATCTTCATAAACGTTATTCGTCACGGGCTCATTTTGTAAACTTAAATCATCACAAACATAGTTATAAATCCTTAAAAATCTCCGGGCGCCGTTATAAATCCTTAAAAATCTCCGGCGCCTTATTTTCCCCGTTCAGCGCCCATTAAACGATATTTATAATGAAAGTGAATGGGGCGCCCTTTTTGTCCACTTGTCTCATGCGCCCAAATCTACTGCTTCCCTAAAAGACTGGCAGCTGTAATTGCAGCAAAAGGTGGTTCTACAAAGTATTGACTCAGGGGGCTGAATAATTACGCACACCCCACTTTGAAGTTATTGATTTGTAAAAAATATTTGGTATCATGTATGATTTCGTTCCACTTCTCACGTACACCGCTTTGTATTGGTCTTTCACGTGGAATTCCAATAAAATTGATTCATGTTTGTGGCAGTAATGTGACAAAATGTGGAAAACTTCAAGGGGGCTGAATACTTTTGCAAGCCACTGTAGTCATGTATCTAAAACTTGATATAGGAATGCTTCTAAGGATTCTTAACACTCACTATGACTTCCAAGGCTACAACTCGAGATGAGGTTAGCTGGGGCCTCCCATGGAAATGTCAAGTGTGTGGTCTCCCTCAGATGATGCACCACTGTGCATATAGTGGGAGCACTGTGGGGGTTACTCTAAGAATAGTGACTCCAGTATAAGCCAAAAACCCCACTTTTAGGACACTTTTTTTTGGCCCAAGAATTATGCTTTTACAGTTTATACAGTATTTTATGTGTATGGTGGTGGTGGGCAGGGACAATACTTCCATAAGGGCAAACTAGGTAATTGTCCAGGGCCACAACAAACTGATGGGCCTCCCAGGTCTCTCCCAGAGTAAATAGTGGCACCTAATATTGCTATATTTGGGGTTGTAATGGAGGGTCCCATATTAATTTTTATCCAAAACCCATTACAGGTCATGAATGGCCCAGTAAAAGGAGTGGCAGGAAGTTGTGTGGAACAAAACCTCACCCATAAGTCCCAGTGTGCAGGTATGTAGGGTGTTTTGGTGTTTCCAAACATCTGCTCTCTCCAATCAGGAACAATTGTATAGCTGGATCTGCCCGTCGACAGGTTCACTTTAAACTTGATCCTGCCTGTCAGCTTGGCCGGCCCATCCTTGCTTATCAGATTCCCAAAAAGCACCCCACCTTTACTTCTCTGATATTGTTTCTGATGATATTTTACTGGGGGGGGGGGGGGGGGGGATTTTGCCCACTAGGGGGAGCTGGTGGTCTATTCGATGTGGTAATGTTTTGGTCATCCAACTAAACATATTTCATTTGATAGTATTATTATTAATGTTATTGATTTATAGTAGCACCAGAATCGCCCATGCAGGGGAGGACTGGGACCTTTTGGCCTGGGGGGAAAACGCAGCCTAGAGGCCCTGTCATGGCAACCCCAGCCCAAATGCATATATTAACGTAAAACAGTAATACATTTAAGTTCTGATGCGCTTCATGGTGCCCGCACACACAGATTTTTTTAGGAATCAATCCCCTTAAAATGTCTGAACAATCACATTTCGATTGATTATGACACAGAAACGATTGAAAGTGTCCATCAGACAGGACAGAAAATCTCCCTGCTGGAATGTATTGAAAATTGATGTTATAATCCGAATAATAATAATCCGAACATTTGTATAGCGCTTTTCTCCTGTCGGACTCAAAGTGCTCAAGAGCTGCAGCCACTGGGACACGCTCAAGGGGCGACCCTGCAGTGTTAGGGAGTCTTGCCTTGAACTCCTTACTGAATAGGTACTTGACCTAGCCAGGATTCGAACCCTGGTCTCCCATGTCAAAGGCAGAGCCCTTAACCAGTACACTATCCAGTTCTGTGTGTGGTAGGTATTGATTACAGAACTTTCCCTCTCCATAGGTACTTGACTTTTTTTTTTATTTTGTTCACTTCACGCTTTAAATTGCAATCAATGAATGCTCACTGAATTGTGCATCAGTACTTCAGCCATACATTTTGGCCATACATCTGTAGATTTTGTGTCCAATTTGATTATAATCATTGAATGGATGAAAATCGGTGCTGGAACAAGCATGCCCAATTGGTTGCATATTAATTCGACGTTGCTCAGTTCGGCACGGTGAGAGCTGAATGACGGCTCTCACCGCTGCCGCTACACTCCGAGGCGGCGTTAAATACTATTCCCCCTCCGAGTTGTCGCAACTCGGGAGATGTAATTCGGGGTCTGGCAGCCGCCAGAGCCCCAAATTACTGCTACACGGGGCGCGCAGCATAGCATTGCTGCTATGGGGCGCCTAGTTTCGGCGCTCGGCTCTCAGAGCCCACGCCAAAATCAGCTGATTCCTGCCCAATTGCCTATTCGACCAATGTCATGCTGAAATGAGTCCAATGTTTTGATTGGACATGCTTAGAAATCTCGGGCTAACATGGACAATTGGGTGCGTGGCTGTAACAGCACGCAAAATTGCCAATGATTGTGATGGATTCCCTGGCTGCTGTCCTTCCAAATGTTATATGTCCGTCTGGTGCATATGCATGTACATACTTTACCCATCCCCTGCCACCAGGTGTCTGCCGAATGTCTGCTGTACTTACGCATTCACGTCCCATGTGACAACCAGCATCAACATATAGTACGTGGGGCGCATGTGAGATGTCGCACACGCCCCCGATGTCGTTATAATGCCGGCAGCTATGTGGAGTGCCAATGCAGAAGTGTAAAGGACATTCGGGGCAGCGGATAGGTAACGTAGTTACGTGCCCAGGGAAGAGGAAACTAAGGTGGCCACTAACGGTCCAATTTCTAGCGAAAAATCGTTTGAGCGATTAGAAATTCTGATCGCAAGTGAAATATTGTAATGAATCGTTCACTACACCATCAACGAAGCAATATTTGCTTCCTATGTATCACAACCAACAAGAAAATCCAAATTTTAGTTCGACGAAAATTCATTCGGACGACATTTTTTTCACTCATTCATAATCAATTGTGTCCATCAACGGAGGTTATTAACAACCAATCCGATCAGAATTTCTGATCGCTTGAATGATTTTTCGCTAGATATTGGACCGTAAGTGGCCACCTTAACATTGGGGGGGGGGGGGGGGGCAGCAGCCAGTGTCGGTGTCTAAATCCCATTTCCTTAAAGAGACCCGAGGTGGCATTTCATTACGTTAGTGGGGCACAGAGGCTGGTTGGTCACACTAACACCAGCCTCTGTTGCCCCATCGTGTGTCTCAAAAAACCCCTGCTCGCCGCTATATCCCCGAAGTGCTGGCGACACGCAGCGTGTCGCCAGCACAATGTTTACCTTAGCGCTGTCTGTCAGCGCCGCTCCCCCGCCTCCTCTGCATTGCCGCTACCCGCCCGCGTCCCTTCCCTCCCGCTGATTGGAGGGAAGGGACGCGGGCGGGTAGCGGCGATGCGGAGGGGGGGGGAGCGGCGCTGACAGACAGCGCTAGGGTAAACATTGTGCTGGGGACACGCTGCGTGTCGCCAGCACTGCAGGGATATAGCGGCGAGCAGGGGGGTCTTTGAGACACACGATGGGGCAACAGAGGCTGGTGTTAGTGTGACCAACCAGCCTCTGTGCCCCACTAACGTAATGAAATGCCACCTCGGGTTCTCTTTAAAGATTTAATGCTGAAATAGGATTTGGAATGTGCCTATAGTGTATGGGTCTAATTAGAGAGAGATCTGTCTCTTGGTTGAATCTGTATGGGCACCTTAGTATTTGTGTGTCTTTTGGTCACTTGGCTCTGGCAGCTCCCTTCACTATAACCCCCCCCCCCCCCCTTCTTCCCCCATAGTTTCCATCATACCTTAGGGCCTAGTGCTCCAGGCTTGCTTATGGCATGCAAGATAGTGGAGAACTATTGTCCTGTAGTGTTGTCCGGATCATGAACGATTCGGATCTTTGATCCGAATCTATTTTATGAGTCGATCATCCGAATCATCAAAATGAACGATTCGGATCGCAAAAGGGGCGGGGCCAGGAGCGACACGCCCCCTCTCAGCGGGCAGCGGGGTCCTGGAAGCAGGGGTCGCTCTGTTGGAGGGGAGCCAGGGACAGGTAGATGAGAGAGAGGGGACATGGGTGCCACTGCCAGATATGTGTAGAGCACACATACTGGCTGCAATGTGCTGCTCATTATAGGCTGTCTGTTCCGTAGTTGTGCACAGTGAACACATTGGAAGCTTTTGGCTCAGCACAGCTCAGTAACTTTGCAGACACTGTGATTGAAAGGCAATATAATCCTCCTGCACTCGGCACTAAACAGCTGCACTTATCTTCTGGGAATTATTTCACTGTGCGACCTTTTCTTTCAAAGTACACAGATGAACATATAGGTGAAATATATGTAAAGCATATGATTGCAGCATGTGGGTATTACGTGCAAACATTTCTGCTCTCTGCTCGTCCCTCCTCCCTTCTCTGTCCACTCCCTGCCCTCTGTCCATCTTCTCCCCTTCTCTGTGTGTCCACCCCCCTCCCCTTCTCCTGTCCACAGACCTGTCCTGCTGTTCATTTCACCCCCGAATGCTTCCGGTAGTAAAATGATCCGAGATTCGGATCAAAGATCCGGATCTCTTCAATGATCCGATTCGAATCATCCGGATCATTGAAAAGATCCGAACTTCCCATCTCTATTGTCCTGCTCTAGAGATCTATCTGCCCAGCAACAGCCCTAGGTTTCATTGTAGGAGGGAATTATGGGAAATGGTCAAAGTGGCCAGTCAGGCCTCTTTTCCACAGACTGTTGAGCAAGTGCTCAGCAAGCAGTTACCAGGCAGCAGTGAGCAGTTATCAGGCAGCAGTGAGCAGTTACCAGGCAGCAGTGAGCAGTTGTGAGAGTTTGAGAGGCATTTCACTGCCTACCAGCAGTCCGTGGAAAAGAGGACTTATAGATTTGCAGCAGATTCGACCATCATATAGATTTCTGTCAGATGCCTGTCAAGTCGAATTTGACAGGAATCTATCTGATGTGTGCCACACACTTGTAACAGATTTCCAATAGATTTCAGAATAATTTCTATTGGAAATCAATCTAAATGCATTATTGGACCATTAAGGTGGCCACTTACAGATTTTAAGCAGATTCAAGCATCAGATAGATTTCTGTCAGATGCCTGTCAAGTGGAATCTGACAAGAATCTATCTCATGTGTGCCACACACTACGAACAGATTTCCAATAGATTTCAGAATCAAATTTATTGGAAATCAATCTAAATGCATTATTGGACCATTAGATCCAATGCAACTCTATGGGCCATCGATCTGCTGCCAGCAGCAAATCAACCTAGATTTTCCATCCAATCAGATAGATAAAATCAATCGAAATCGTCCGCAAATCGATCAATCGGCTGATACGATAGAATCGATTTCCAATCAATTCCATAGAATCAATCGATTGATTGATGGCTGAAATCGACCAGTGTATGGGCCCCTTTAGACATGCCCCTGCCACACCTGTACCCACACACCTAGCCACATATACCACTACAAATTCAATAGAAGAATAGAAAAAGAATAGAATTCAAACTACACCGATTCTTTCTATCACCACTAGTTTTTCTTTATATTTACATTTTAAACTAAGAAATATAGAAATTTAAAGGATGGGAATAAAGTTTGGAGTCAATGAAACATTTGTCAGTAGAAAAATTATTATTATTGTAATTTAGTTATTATATAGCACTGACATCTTCTGTTGCGCTGTACAGAGCATATATTGTCTGGTCACTAACTGTCCCTCAGAGGGGCGCACAATCTAATCCCTACCATAGTCATAGGTCTATGTATGTATCGTTTACTACCGGTAGTATATGTATGATAGTCTAGGGCCAATTTGGGGGGAAGCCAATTAACTTATCTGTATGTTTTTGGGATGTGGGAGGCAATCTGAGTGCCCAGAGGAAACCCACACCGACACACAGAGAACATACAAACTCTGTGCAGATAGTGCCCTGTCTGGGATTTGAACTAGGGACCCAGCACTGAGCGAGAGCACTAACCACTACGCCACCGTGCGTATTTACACAGATCTGTACAACAGGATTTGGTTCCCAAAGAGGGACTGTCCTCCCGAAAAAGCGACAGATGGGAGCTATGAGGGCGCTGTCCTGTTGGTAAAGTGTTCTGTGCAATAGAGAATAGACAGAAAACAGAAAAGCAGCTTATGGTTTCCTGCTCAACAGCACCACCTAGCACCTGGAGGTTGTGGTACCACTGGATGTAAACAAGTGGAAGTTTAGGGACGATGAAGGACAATGGGCTCTATTCTCAAAGACTTCCCGCATGCGGTAAAGTACATGCGGGAAGTTTGCACCCAAAATACAGTCAAGTTGGAATTCTCAAAATGTTCAGCATGTTTTTTCCGCATGCGGAAAAAGTGTGGTAAAAGTGCGGGATTCTTGTGGAAAACTTTCCGCAAAAGTCGGTATTTTCCGCAATAAAAGATCAATTCTCAAAAATGTTCAGGCGCATCATTTCGTCGTTAATTACCGATTTTTTATCACCTACAAGTAGTAGGTGATATATTCCGCATCCCATTGACTTTAATGAAGTCTGGTGGCTTAAGGGCTGTGCTTGCTGGACTTTAACTTTTTTTTTTTAAACACTTTTTCATGCGACTTTTATTACCGCTTTTTTCCCGCATGCGGCAAACATGCGGAAAATGTTAGTGAATGCTGAAAAAATGCGGAGTTTACCGCTGGCGGGAATTTAGCGGTAAAATTTTGCGGTACTTTTGGCTCTTTGAGAATAGAGCCCAATGAAGCAGAAAAGTGATTTTTTCAAAACGTTGCTCATATGTAGAGAAAAGTCGAATACAGGCAGTTATTTTCCCACAATGCAAACAATAAAGGCATTGCTTAGCCATCTTGGTATATCTGAATAAAACCATTACCTGAAATAGGGGATACTAGTTTCATTTTGGACAATTTTCCCCAAAGCCTGTTTCTCATCAAAAGGTTCTGATCCTGTTGAAAAAAAATATTCAAAAACACTACAATAACATTACAATGTTGAAATTAACAGAAATATCGAAAAACATGGATTCAAAATTTGGAAAGAAGCAAAGTCTGGTCGACCATTGCTCGAGCTCCTAATTGCAGGTAAGCAACCTTTCTGTATTCAGGAGCTTGGTGGGGTGTGATGCCCTGAGGTGAAGGCTGGACAAAAGGCCAATGGTCTCCTGTTAACACCAACTTCAGGTTCACAATAAGAACAGGAATATCAGGAAGAGGTGAGACACACAGGAGACACCTCCAGGGAGAAAGACATGGCTGCTTCGCAACAGTTCCTGTTTTGGTCTAGATTCACACAAGAATCTGAAAACAAAATAGATACTAGAAAAATTAGATAATGCTGCAGTGGCGTAGCTAAGGAACTGTGGGCCCCGATGCAAGTTTTACAATGGGGCCCCCCAAGCACTCTCTTTACATAACAATTGATACGGCGCACCAAAACCTGCCAATGGCAACTACAGTGTCAGAGGTGCAAGAAGGGGATGGGGAACAGCTTGTTAATGATTACCACTATTCAAAGTATCTATAGAAGTTATTGTTATGAGCACACGACCAATTGAGAGCTAATACTGTAGTTGAAGGAGGGCCCTTCGGGGCCCCTCTGGCCCAAGGGCCCCAAAGCGGTTGCTACCTCTGCACCCCTATTGCTACGCCCCTGTAATGCTGTATCGCCATTGTTTACCTAACACTTAAAGAAAATCTGTAACTAAAAAAAGTTCCCCTGGGGGGTGCTCACCTGGGGTGGGGGAAGCCTCGATAGGATCCTCCTGTGTCCCACAGCGGCAGCGATAAAGCTCCCCGAATAGCGGGGATGTAAATATTTACCATCCCGGCTCCAGTGCAGGCGCAGTATCGGCTCTCCGCTCGGAGATAGGCGGAAATAGCCGATCGTTGTCGGTCCGCTCTACTGCGCAAGTGCAAGTCTCCTGCGCTTGCACAGTAGATCGGACCCAACAGAGATCAGCTATTTCCGCCTATGTCAGAGAGGGAAGAACCACAACAGCGCCCCTGCTGGAGCCAGAAAAGGTAAATATTGCACAGCTGTATGTTCCGTGGGCTGCAGCGAGACCGTTGTGGGACACAGGAGGACGGGGGAAGCCTCGATAGGATCCGGAGACTTCCCTTACCGAGGTGAGTACCCCCAGGGGAACTTTTTTCATTACAGAGTCTCTTTAAAATGTACCTGAGAAGTAATAAAATAAGTTTTATATATACCTGGGGCTTCCTCCAGCCCCCATCGCACCCATGTAATCTTCTTCTGCCTTCTCGGTTGCTCAGTAGAAGCTCCGTTAGCTTGGCCAGTCGGGGGGTACTGCGCATGCACATTATCGATTGGACAGGACAGAACGTTTGTATCAATTGTGGGTGTGGCAGGAGTGGGGAGTTATTAAAGGGCTATTTCACAGGAAATAAATTGAATATTGATGTGTTGTGTATGAGCTGGTGCACACCAAGAGCACCTCCGAGCGCTTTTCAGATCGCCAGCGCTTTGAAAAGCGCTTGGCTAATGTTACCCTATGAGAGTGTTACCACAGCAGTGCTGTAATTTTTCTAAAATCGCAAACATGCTGCATGTAGCATTTTTTGGGAGCCATTCAGCTTAAATGAATGAGCAAAAACGCTCATTCATTCAAAAATCGCTTTGTAAAATTACTATAGCTAAGCGCTAGAGATTGCAATAGCAATTTTGGTGTGCGCTAGACCTATGACAGGAATGATCGTGTCTGATCAGATTCCGATCAGGGAAGGATCAATCATTTTGTCACATCAGATGGCAATCTATAAGTGTATGGCCAGCTTTACCGCAATGGCCAAGGCAGTGATGAGATGAGCCCACTGTTCGGCCCCAGAAGATGTTCATGAAAACCAAATAATGGGCCTAGGCACCTAGGTGCTAAATTCACTGCACATTGATTGCTGTGTTTGTTGTCCCCGTTTTATTGCCTGAAGAAGTGGATCTGTTCCCACGAAACGCGTTGCAGATTTTGGGGTACTATTGAATAAATGTATTCGTTTGATTTGATGACAGACCTTGGTGTCTAATTATTGAGGGGAAGTCCACCACTTTCCCTCTCGGCAATTTTTAACAATTTTATATCAATTTTATTCTGCTGCCGCCTCTGATCACCTACCAGTATACTTGAGTCCACCCCAGGTGGAGGGGTGACCCTACCCCAATTTTTCTGATCTACAGAGAGCGACTTCTTAATCCTGAGTGAGGACAGGTCTAATCTCCTCACCTGCCTATACAGTGGTTGCCTGAGCGGTAACCCATGTTTGTGAGTATAACCATCTCACTTATTCATTTCCCTTCATATCTCTGACATGCTACACCATATTGGGCTCTCGATTTCTCTCTTTTCTACAATAATGGGACCAATGTCAGCCCAAAATTGGTTGCATTGTCGATTGAGCATGCTTTTGGCGGCACCGATTTTGAATCAATTCAATAAATGCCGGCAAGTGTGAATGGGCCCTAAAGAGAAAAGAATTGAGTCTGGGGGCACATTAGGGCAGATCACAGCATACACAAAAAGCCAGACATAAAATGTATTCCTACTCAAGACATTTTTTTTATTTTTTTTTTGCGTTCATGTTTTCATGTTTTTTTTTTCACATTGGAGCGTTTAAAAAAAAAAAAAATACAATACATAAACACAATTCAAAATAGAACATCTTCAAAACTGAACGTCACACAGAGAAAAAAAAAGCAAAAACAAACATTCACCGCCCTCAGCTGCTTGTGGAACAAAGGCCTAAAATGGACTATAAGGGCCCGTTCACACTTAAAACCGCAGAATGCCGGCGATTACCGCCGGCGTTCTGCGGGAGTGATTTTCCCGCGATTAGCGCGGACAAATCACTGGACACTGCGGCGGTTTTGGAGCGATCACGATTAGCGTGCTGTGCACGCTAATCACGATCGCTAATCGCGGAACGCTCGTCGCCGGCAAACCGCTGCATGCAGCGCGGTTGTGGTTATCGCTAACCGCAACCGCGGCAGTGAGAACACTGCCACTCGCTACATTGTGTAGCGGTTCTTGCAGAACCACTAGCGGTTTGCCGTGAGCGGGAATCGCACGATTCCCGCTCAGGTGTGAATGGGCCCTTAGGCTACTTGCACACCAAGACGTTGCGTTAAGTGCCACGTTAAGGTCGCATAACGTGCACCTAACGCGACGCCTGGTGCTCTTCAATGTGGACGTCAGAGTGAGCCGCGTTGTGCAGCTCACTCTGGCGTCCGTGATGCGTACTCTTGTGCGCATGCGGCATCACGTGGTCCCGCCGGCCAATCACCGCACAGAGCGGCCGCACCAGGAAGTAAACACTGCACGCCACAACGTGCAGTGAATATTAATTAGCCATGTGCCTGGCCGCTCTCCACTCCTCCCCAACATGACTGCGCATGTGCAGACAGTCTAACGCGGCTTAAGCCGCTGTAACGCCGTAGCATGCTGCACTTTCGGAAGAACGTGCAGCGTTACATGTAACGCAACGTGGGCAGTGTGAACAGCCCACTTGTGTTACATTGCCGTGCGTTGGGGGAACGTTACAGGCCGCACTAACGTGCACCTGTAACGTCTTAGTGTGTAAGCAGCCTAAAAGCACTTCTAAGGTCTTTTGCATGAACTGATTGTTTGAATGCGTACAACATTGTTAAAGGAATACTTAAGGGAAAAAAAAATGACATTTACTCACCCGGGGCATCCCTCAGCCCCCTGAAGCTGGATGGTGCCCTCGCAGCCCCGCTCCGATCGTCCTGTCCCCGCCGGCGGCTACTTCCGGGTTCGGCGACAGCCACCGACAGGCTGGGAACGCGGCTGATTTTCCGCGTTCCCACTCGCTATATGCTGCTATAGCGTAGCTATATACACTATAGCAGCATATAGCAAGTGGGAACGCGGAAAATCAGCCGCGTTCCCAGCCTGTCGGCGGCTGTCGCCGAACCCGGAAGTAGCCGCCGGCGGGGACAGGACGATCGGAGCGGGGCTGCGAGGGCACCATCCAGCTTCAGGGGGCTGAGGGATGCCCCGGGTGAGTAAATGTCATTTTTTTTTCCCCTTAAGTATTCCTTTAAGGTGGCCATACATCAGACAACTTGGTGGCCGATCGACCATCCGAGTTGATTATTATAATCGAATACGGATGAAAATCGGTGCCGCCAAGTGCATGCCCCACCAACAATTAGTCGATCGGACATGCTGCAAGAGGTAGGGCCGATTTGCACGATCGGGTGTGCGGCGGTAACTGCGATCGATATCGGGACAAGCGATGTGTGTGTGTGTGCATGTAATGTATATGTGCATTTATACATTACCTGTCCTGTGTCGCGGTGCCTGTCTGTCTTCTGCCGCTCTTCAATTGCCCGCATACACGCTGCTGGCGCATAACACGCTGGCACATGACGTCCCATGTGTGCCATCCCATCAGTGTGTATGCGGCTAATTGAGGAGAGGTGGAAGACACATTACAGCACATATACCATACATACATACACACAGACTGGGGAGGGGGCAGACGTGGCAGGGTCAGCCGATTCCAGAGAGATTTCATGCTGTAATCGATCAGGAATTGGCCTGTGGTGTATGGGCAGCCAACCGATCTCTCTCTAATCAGATTCGATCAGAGAGAGATTTGTCTCTTGGTTGAATCTGCCCATCATTGCTAGATGTATGGCTACCTTTAGAACGATCCGTCGTTCAGACCTTTCTGCCAGCAGATTGATTCCTCGTTTTCCACAGATTAAAGTTTGGTACACACCTTCAATGTTGGTTGGCCAATCACTGATCAATTTCACCACCTCCATGTAGTACAAGAGTTTAGCTACATAACCTGCTCATAGGATTCAAAATCTGTTGCCCCTTATACTACATGGAAGTGTTTAAATTGGACAATAAAAATTGGATTTGTGTATGCACACTAAGGCCTAGTGCACACCAGAGCGGTTCGGCTGCGGTTTGCGATCCGCTTGCAGGTGCGGATCCGCTAGGAAATCAGAACTGCCTACTCCCGGGCTGCTGCAGATTTTGGATTGCGGATGCGTTTCTGCCTCAATGTTAAGTATAGGAAAAACGCAAACCGCTCTGAAAAATGGCACTTCAGAGCGGTTTTGCAGGCGTTTTTTGTTACAGTAGCTGTTCAGTAACAGCTTTACTGTAACAATACATGAAATCTACTACACCAAAAATGCTTCACAAAACCGCAAAATGCTAGCTGAAACGCTACAGAAAAAGAAGAAAAAGTGTTTCAAAATCTGCTAGCATTTTGCGGTTCTGCTAGCGGTTTTTGGTGTGCACCAGGCCTAAAACCGGACCACACCTCACTAGACTGTTGGAAATGGGGTGACTACAGTATAGCCTGGTATAGGGTTAACGGATATTAAAGCACAACTGTAACAAGAGGGATATGGAGGCTTCCACATTTTAATCAATACCAGTTGCCTGGCAGCCCTGCAGATCTATTTGGCTGCAGTAGTGTCTGAATCACACCAGAAACAAGCATGCAGCTAATCTTGTCAAATCTGACAATAATGTCAGAAACACCTGATCTGCTGCATGCTTGTTCAGGGGCTATGGCTAAAAGTATTAGAGGTAGCCAGGTAACTGGTATTGTTTAAAAGGAAATACATATGGCTGCCTCCATATCCCTCTCGTTACAGTTCTTTAAATACTATTAGCAGATGATGTAGGTAAATCCTAATACTATATGGAGGTGGTAAAATCGGCCAATCATAATTAAAGGTGTGTACCAGGCTTATGGATTGAATGTTGATCAGCCCACGATTGGCCAATATTACCACCTCCATGTAGCATGAGGCCAACAGATTTTGAATACCATGAACAAATTGTGTAGGCAGGCTCTTATACTACACGGAAGTGGCCAAAATTGGAGATATATACCAGACTTTAGCATGCTGTGCATAGCACAAAACTACACGTTAGCTCACTGTCCATACATATGCAAATAATTTCAAGTTGGTGTATAATTATGCTATTTTTAATGCAAATGTATGCAGCCGAAGCAAGTTGAAGTGAGTTTCACTTGGTTTAGGGCTTGTTTCCACTGTTGCGACGCGATTTCGGCCGCATTCCGATGCTTGTAAAAACGCATGCGGATGCGTTTCCACATGCGTTTTTACCCGCGATTTCGCCTGCGATTTCGCATGGCAGGGTGCCATGCGAAATTAACCATGACACTGCCAGGGCTAAATAAAATTGAAAAAGGTGCGAAATCGCACGCGAAATCGCGGGTAAAAACGCATGTAACAAACGCATGCGTTTTTACTATTAAATACATTAGCGGCGATTCGCACGGATTCCCGACGCAGGCGAAATCGTTGGCTCTTTTGTGCGTTTTTTTCACGCTGAAAAAAACGCACCTCAACAACGCTACAGTGGAAACAGGCCCATCCACTTGTATTACATGTGCGGATCTGCATGCGTTGGACGCATGCAGATTCGCGATAGTGGAAACGAGCCCTAAGGCCTCTTTTCCATGAACTGTTTATAGGCAGTGAAATGCCTCTCAAACTCTCACAACTGCTTGCTGCTGCCTGGTAACTGCTTGCTGCTGCCTGGTAACTGCTCACTGCTGCCTGGTAACTGCTCACTGCTGCCTGGTAACTGCTTGCTGAGCACACAGCTCAACAGTTCGTGGAAAAGAGGCCTTAGTTTCAAACTGCAAATTTGCATACCAAAAATGAATGCAACAACTGGTTATTATTTTTATCTTAGGCCTCTTTTCCATGGACTGTTGTTAGGCAGTGAAATGCCTCTCATACTCTCACAGCTGCTTGATGCTGCCTGGTAACTGCTCACTGCTGCCTGATAACTGCTTGCTGAGCACACAGTTCAACAGTCCGTGGAAAAGAGGCCTTACTGAACCAGTAAAGATGCAAGTAATGCTAGCTTGCAGGCACATTAGTGCTAGTCTACTTTTGGGGACCCAGTAGAAAACCTCATAGGGAAATTCGGCTAACGTGATTGGGTGGACGGCACCCTCTCATACTGCTAGGTTTCCAATAGGTTGTAGTAAACTACGCCCACACTGTTTGGCTAATCACAATGCTGTAGTGTTGCTCATCACAACCTTGTGATCACGGAATAGCCGTGATTCGAGAGCATTTTTCGTTATCCACCGCCATGATCACAGAATTCAATCACGGATTTGGCTGTAGTTACTTGTATTAGGAACGTGATCACGGCCATGATCGCGTAAAAAAATATCCGTGATTAAACCAAACCGACTTTAGCGGACAATAGCAAAGCCCCCTTACATGATATATACACCACATTTGCCAGATAGGTTAAGTAGAACACTGGGAACAAGGGGAAAAACTTGTCCCAAAAGACCTTATACTTTTTGAGAAAATCAATTTTAAAGGTTCAAAGGAAATTTCAAAGTAAAAAATTATACATGTAAATGCTGTAAATACATTAACTGTCATCACCGCATTTACATTTATACTATTTTCCTTTGAACCCTTTAAAATCGGTTATCTCAAAAACTATAAGGTCTTTTTGGAAAAAAAAAAGTTTAAGTTGTAGCCACTGATCACCTTTATAATCCATGCAATTGTGGTGATTGTAGCATGTATGGGAGCTTTGCTATTAACATTAAGGCTGCTTTCACAGTGAGACGTTACAGGCGCAGGTTAGAGCAGCCCAACTCACAGTAATATAAAATCAATGGGCTGTTCACAGTGCCCACGTTGCGTTACAGTGTAACGCTGCATGTTCTATGAAAGTGCAGCATGCTGTGCGTTATAGGTGGTTTTAGCTGCGTTAGACTGTTTGCACATGCTCAGTTAGGGAAGAGTCCGCTATTGTTCCTAGCCACATGGCTAATTAATATTCACTGCACTGTAGTGTTGTCCAGATCATGAACGATTCAGATCTTTGAACCGGATCTTTTTTGTGAGTGGAATCATCCGGATCATCACAATGAACGATTCAGTTCACAGTGGATGTCTGGAAGAAACAGGAACTGCAGCTTCTGTGCACAAGCACAATCTTCCTGCTGCATCTCTCCCTTCCCCATTAGCACCCTCAATGTGCCTTCATTCTTCTGCACCTCTCACTCTGCTGCACCCCTGCTTCCTGCTTCCCTAGTAAAATGATTCAAAGATTCGGTTCATAGATCCGTATCCTTTCAATGATCCGATTCGAATCATCCGAATCATTGAAAAGATCCGGACTTCCCAGGATAGAACGTAAACGGCGCACCAAGAGCCGCATAACGCGGCTCAATCTGACGTACAACTTCAACACCACCGTGCATTGCTTTAGGGGCACGTTATGCGACCTTAACGTCCCCTAAAACGCAACGTCTTGGTGTGAAAGAGGCCTAAAGGAAAATCCGAGTCGAATCCAGAAGTCCATTTCAAATCCGGATCAAAATCACGGCTTATCTGGATTTTGATTCAGCCACGGCCGAAATCGGTCAAATCTGTGATTGGGGGTATTCGAGCATCACTGCAATGCTGTAGAGGGTGCTCTGATTGGAGAATAGGGATGATCAAATAGATGCCAAGTTGATGCAAATGTATGCATCAACTTATGCCTAAGTTGAATACTTTTGCATTAATTCTGATGCTACATCTCACTAACAATCTCTACCCAACAACAGCGATGGTCAATGAGATGAGTTGATGCAGGATTATGCATATTTTGTATACAAATTTATGCATCAGTGGTCAATGAGATGAACATAAACACAGCTTACATGCAGACATAATGCAAATTGTATGCAGTTTTGTATTGTGCCATTCAAACTCGACAGGAAGTACATCTGACTGGTCCAACTCCAAGTTGCATACAATTTGTACTATAATTGATGCAGGGTTATGCAAATTCTGAATTCAGATTTATGCAACTTGAACCAATCAAATTCCACATAGCTGCATAAATATGGATAAAAACTTACTTGCATCTTATTGACGATCCCTACTCACTACCAGTATGTCAATATTTGTCGTTATCAGGCTGGGTTCACATATGACATAGCATGAAAGGCTGCGTTTTATGTCATGTTTTATGTTAATGTTGTGTGCATTTTTTGTGCGCTTTGAGGGCCCTTTTCCTCTAGCTGCGTTTTTGCCAAAAACGCAAAACACATGCGTTTGCTGATTAAGTGCAGCCTGTTTAAAATAAGAATCTTGGGTGGCCTTTTCCACTGCTGCGTTCCAACTTTTTAAAAAACGCAAACGCATGTCTGTGCAATTATGATACGTTTTGTGTTTTAATGTAAAGTATTGGAACGCATGAAAACCGCATAGAAATGCGTTTGCATTTTGTTTTAATTTAACCACTAGTATCTATTTTCAAAAATTAAGACAACAATTGCCAATCAGAAAAACTGAAACGCAAATGCATTAAAAAAGAAAAAACGGACAAAAAATGCACATCAAAATAGGGCAAAAATTGCAGTGCAAAAGGCCCCTTAGGGCCCATTCACACTTGAGCGTTTTGCCGGCGATTTCGGCAAAACGTTCAAACGCTTTTGCAAGCACCAGTGTAATGAAACCCTAATCACAGCAAATTGCCCAAAAACGCTAAACGCAAACGCACAGCCTGCACCATTTTCAGGTGATTTCCCCGGCAATCGCGTTTCAGTGCTATTTAAGTGCTAAGCGCGATCGCGGAAAAATCACTAAGTGTGCATGGCAATTTTTCCGCGTTAGTCGCGCAAAATCGCCATAGCAAAACGCTAGCAAAAGTGCAAACAGCAAGTGTGAATGGGCCCTCACTGTGTTTTGGGTTTGTTTGTGATGCATTTTACATGCGTTTTAATGCGTTTGTGGTTTGCATATACAAAAATATGTGTTTTGTATGCGCTTTTCATGTGTTTTTATATTTCAATTTATGGAAATCACTTGGAAGACAACAGGAAGCAAAAATACAGCCAAAAAATTATTTTGGGAAAAAACGCATATAAAACACATGGAAACCGCATGACTTTCATTATGTGCATTTTGGCAGCATTCCTGCCTAATATGTCACAAAACCATTGTTCTCAAAATGCATACTGTAAATCGCAGGTCTCTGCATTTGTTTCTGCGTTCCATTGACTAACATTGCTGCATAAAACGCAGCGTTTTATGCAACGCTAGCATTTCTGCTATGTGTGCACCCAGCCTAAGGCTGGGTTCACATATGGCAGAGCATGAAAAAGTAGCATTTTCAGATGATGCTTTGCGATTTGCTATTGAGTTTTTACCGCGTTTTTGGTGCGTTTTGCATTTGCGGGTTTTTTTACACAGATGTGTTTTTTAATGCGTTTTGCACACGTTTTAATGCGTTTGCAGTTTGCTAATGGAAAACGCATATACGTTTTGTATGCTTTTTTTTACATGTATGCAAATCACTAGGAAGACAACAGGAAGCTGAAACACATCACAGATCTTTACTTTTTAATGAAAAACACATTAAAAACGCATGAAAAATGCAATGCATATGCATTACCATAGACTTTAATTATGTGCGTTTTGGCAGCCAGCCTGCATATTATGCAAAACTACCAGCGTCTGCAGAACGCTTACTGTAAATTGCAACGCTGGTACTTCTGCGTCCTATAGACAAACATTGGTGCATAAAACGCAGCATTTCCCGCTATGCAAGCGTTTCTGCTATGTGTGCAACCGGCCTCAGGGTGAATTTTATATTGTCCACTATTTTATTTACGTTTGGCATTAAGCTGAGTACACACGTACGATAACGATCGTTCAAAAACGAACGATAATGACAATTGGGCCGATAATCGTGCGCTCCAAATTTTCCAACGATCGTTTTTTGGGACGATAACGACAGTTATCGTTCAATCCGACCGATCCAACCCGGCGGATTTTTTCGAAAGATAATCGTTCAATCGTTGCAGTGTGTACAAAGATTGTCCGATAACGCATGTTCTTATTGCCTGTCATAACGTCACTTCCGTTTGCGCACGCATTTTTTAATCATTCGTTGTTCAGTACTTTATACTTATATCGTTCACGTGTGTACACAATCGTTCATTACGAACGATCTTTTCCGTCTAATTTGAATATTGTGTAAACGTCACGAATCGTTCGTAACGAACGATCTTTATCGTACGTCTATACGAACCCTTAGGGATGATCAATGAAATGCAAATATTTCTAAATTCATGCAGGATTATGTCAATTTTTATGCAAATATATGCAGCTTGGTAATTGACCAATCAATTTAAGCCTGGGTGGACTTGATTGGTTTATTTTCAAGCTGCATATATTTGCATAAAAATGTACATAGTCCTGCATTGATCATCCCTATTTGGCATCCCTACCAAATTAAGGCCTCTTTTCCACGAACTGTTGAGCTGTGTGCTCAGCAAGCAGTTGCCAGGCAGCAGTGAGCAGTTGTGAGAGTTTGAGAGGCATTTCACTGCCTAGAAACAGTTTGTGGAAACTGTTGACAGGCAGTGAAATGCCTCTCAAACTCTCACAACTGCTCACTGCTGCCTGGTAACTGCTTGCTGAGCACACAGCTCAACAGCTCGTGGAAAAGAGGCCTAAATCTTATGGACTTAAAGCCAATACCAAATTATTTAAGATTAGTGAATTGGTGGTGGTGGGTAGGGATGGTCAATGAGATGCAAATATTTCCAAGTTTATGTAAATTTATGTAAATTTGTATGCAAATATATGCAGCTTGAAAATGGATCAATCAAGTCCCACCTAGGTTTAAATCCAAGTTCAAGCTGCATACATTTGCATACAAATTTACATAAATTGGCATAAACTCAGACATATTTGCATCTCATTGATCATCCCTAATGTTCAATGAGTAGGGATTATCAAAGAGATGCAAATTTTTCAGAGTGTATGCATTTTTTATGCAAATATATGCTGCTTGAAAACTGACAAATCAATTTAAACCTGGGTTTAAATTGATTGGTCCATTTTCAAACTGCATATATGTGCATACAAATTTGCATAAGCTCAGGAAAAATGCATATCATTGATCATCCCTATCAATGAGATGCAAATAATTTGGAGTTGATGGAGGATATGCACATTTTGTATGAAAATCTATGCAGATTGAAAACTGACCCATCAAATTTTAGGCCTCTTTTCCACAAACTGTTGAACTGTGTGCTCAGCGAGCAGTCACCAGGCAGCAGTGAGCAGTTGTGAGAGTTCAACTGTCCGTGGAAAAGAGGCCTGACCTCAGCAGGATATGGTTAATTTGCAAGCTACATATATTTGCATTAATAATTTGCATAATTCTGTATCAAATTGAAATTACTTGCATCTCATTAACCATCCCTAGTGGTAGGTAGGGTGGTTGCTTAATTTTTTACAGAAGAACCAACGGCTAATAAGATTAGTTAACTTAACCATGGACTGTGAGTCGGCTGAAGCCCCCTCCTCCTCCAGGGTACTCTGTTTAAGTGCTGATTAAGGGACAGGCTGACTGCCCTTGTATGAACAGCAGAAAGAAACTTTACACTCCTCATGTCAGAAAAATCTGCCCCCATCTGTATAGTTATCGATATCTTGTTGCTTTGGACGGAAGACTTTGCGTTTCACGATCTTTGCTCTCAACTCTCTCTAGCAGATCTAGAGCTTTAATCTCGTCTTCATTGCTTGATACATTGACAAAATGGAAGGCTGTACTAATGTGGTGTCTTCTGAGGACTCCCAGTCCTCCGCAAGCGTCCATGATGGTTTGGCGGAATCCCACCAAACAAATCAGCAGTTATCTTCTCTTCAAGCACCCAGGTTGGAAAATCCTGAGGCTGCACAGTACCGGCCACAGTCATTCCACTGGGGCCAACACCCATCCCTCAGCATTCCTTTTGCGGGGCCAAGTCTTGAAAATAACAGTATATCTAACCATTATTGGCCTTTAACTAGATTTGTCCCCAATGGACCTGCACCCCCTCCTCAGCTGAAGGAAGGGAACCTCTGTGTTACCAACAAGATCAAAGAAGAGTGTCATGAGATGCCTGATGCTGTCCCTGGTCCTTCAAACTATTATAATGGGGCACCCGCTTTCCACTATTGGAGCCCTGGTTTTGCCAGGAACCAATCCCCAAATAAACCTGACACCCCTGACTGTTCTAGAGATCCCCTGATGGATGCAGCTAGCAGTAGCCCCGTATCACCACCTAAAGGGAAGGGAAAGACACCAGCCAAAAAAAGGCGTTATAACATCTCTGAAAAAAACAAAGCTGAAACACCACCAACTGAATCGAAGGTCCCAAAGTTGATAACCCCAACCCCATCTCCATCTAAACAACCAAAAGACAAGAAAGAGGCACAACCTGTCCAGGTGAGTCCATTTGTAATAAACTCCTCACGCTACAAAGTTCTTTTCTGGCTCAGACACCAGAGTGGTCGTGTATTAATGTGGCCATGGTGTAAAATTGCTCTAGGAAATTTCTTATGCACATGTATGCAATGACACCTGGGTGATTGATTACTTAGGTTATGCAGGGGTTAAACTCAGTCCAGATGTATGCAGAGCTCTAATAAAGGCATTTATTGTTAAAATGTCCATGTGAGCATGATATGGAGGCTGCCATATTTGTTTGTAAACAATAATTCCACTGCCTGATCCTCTGCCTCCAATCCTTTAACCCCCTTGCATTCCAATTTTGTCGGCAAGGGGGCGGCGCAGCACTTTTTTTAAAAAAAATGTTTAATTCATGTAGCTAGCCTAGCGCTAGCTACATGATAGCCGCTGACAAGCGGCATCCCCCTACCTAAACCGATCGCCGCCGCTCTCTGAAAGCAGGAAATCCCGTTCAGAACGGGATTTCCTGCTGGGCTTCCCCCATCGGCATGGCGACCGGGGGGGATGACGTCACCGTCGTCATGGACGTCAGAGGGAATCCCGATCCACCCCTTAGCGCTGCCTGGCACTGATTGGCCAGGCTGCGCAAGGGGTCTGGAGGGAGGGTGGCGCAGCGAATCGGCGGCGAGCGAAATATGCACGCAGCTAGCAAAGTGCTAGCTGCGTGCAAAGAAAAAAAAAGAGTAAATCTGCCCAGCGGGACCTGAGAAATCCTCCTGCACAGGTTACCCCGAGCTGAGCTCGCGATAACCGGCAAGGAGGTTAAAGGACACTTGAAGTGAGAGTGATATGGAGGATGCTGTATTGATTTCCATTTAAACAATACCAGTTGCCTGGAAGTCCTGCTGGTCTATGGGTATCATTCATAAACAGGCTGTCGGTAGTGCGGGAAAACACCGTTCTTCTCCGCAACCGGTACTTTAGACTTCTGGGTGGGCATTCATAAAGAAGTCTGCCTGTTGCGGAAGAAGTGCGGAGGTTTTCTGGAGGAAGCTGGCGGTAGCGTGGCGGTAGGCATGCGGAAACTTAAAAGCTGCCCGATTCCCTCCCTGCGCTGCTCTGTCTGATGCTGCTTGGGAGGTCCCTCCCATTCATTTATATGTATTCCGCCCGCCTATCGCTACTGTCGAGCAAGCGGTATTTTCCTTCCGGATACCGCTTGCTCTAATCTTTATGAATGGATGTGTTTGTTACTTTTTCTAGATTAATCTAGAAAAACTCCGCACAAGGCGGAAATGTATCGCTCTGTCACTTTTTCATGCGGAAAGAGCCTTTATGAATGGGGCTTATGCTGAGTGGTCGGGAAAGTCACCGGTGTTAAGCATTTCCGCATGCGGAAATGCTTTATGAATGATACCCTATGTGGCTGCAGTAGTGTATGAATAATGCTAGAAACAAACATGCATATAATCTTGTCAGATCTGACAATGTCAGAAACTCCTTATCTGCTGCATGCTTGTACAGGGGCTGTGGCTAATAGTATTAGAGGCAGAGGATCAGCAGGACAGCCAGGCAACTGGTATTGCTTAAAAGGAAATAAATATGGCAGCCTTGAAGCCTTCATATCCCTCTCATTATGGTTGACCTTTAGGCCATTGACCCAGAATGAGCATGCAAATTAGGTTTTCATTGTATACCTGGTTTAGGTGTGAAATTCACATAATTTATAAATATGTAGGAATAGTCAATGAGATGCAAATAATTCAAAGTTAATGCAGGATTATGCAAATGTATGCACCTTGAAAATGGATCTAATTGAACCTTGGTGGGCTTTGGTCCTTTTCCAAGCTGCATAAATGTGCATACATAATATGCTCAATCCTGCATTAACTTGCAATTAGGAATGTTAATGAGATGTAAATAATTGATCTGATGCAGGATTATGCAAATTTTGTATGCAGATTTATGCAGCTTGAAAATGGACCAATCAAATTTTACTTCAGCAGGATTTGATTGATTCATGTTCAAGCTGCGTACATTTGCATAATGCTGCATCAACTCAAAACTATTTGCATCTTGTGCAGATGTAGTGACTGTGTCAGGGCCCCTGAACCAGAGGGGCCCACTTTGACTGCTTTATTAGCTATGTTTTGGTGCTATGCTGGTAATGATCATCTTTATGTTCTCTGATTAGTTGTTACCATTATAGCCTGTTCTTCTCTGAGGGCCCGTTTCCACTGTTGCGACGCGATTTCGCCGGCATCCCGACGCTTGTAAAAACGCATGCGGATGCGTTTCCGCATGCGTTTTTACCCGCGATTTCGCGTGCGATTTTGCATGGCAGGGTGCCATGCGAAATTAACCATTACTCTGCCAGGGCAAAATAACATTGAAAAAGATGCGAAATCGCACGCGAATCGCGGGTAAAAACGCATGTAAAAAATGCATGCGTTTTTCCTATTAAATACATTAGCGGCGATTCGCATGGATTCCCGACGCAGGCGAATTCTGTGGGTCCCGTCGTGCAGATTTGGCCCGACGCCAAATCGCTCCCGCACGCCGCACATATGGAAACAGCCCCGGCCACTTCAATGTACCAAGCGAATCCGCATGTCGGCGCCGCATGCGGATTCGCTATGGTGGAAACGAGCCCTGACACTGCAGCTGTCCTTGGCAGGTTTTGGTGCTCCATATGAATTGTTTAGAACACTTGAGGGGCCCAATGTAAAACCTGCACTGGGGCCCAAAGCTCCTGGGGTCCAGGCATGCGTTTATAAATTGTCCAGGGAAAGCCTACACATCTGATTTGTAAGTGCTGTTTGCTGGATAGCGTACTGGGTAAGGGTGCCTTTCACACTGGTTACTTTTCACTTAGGCCTGGAACCCACTGAAATCAGCAAACGCGAAACGTAACCGCTAGCGTTTTGTCTGAGCTGATTCATGCGCGTTTTCGGTTGCGTTTTGCAACATTGTATTTTTTTGCTCAGCGGTTGCGTAGCGTTTTGCGTTTTGCATTTTTATCCTGATTGGTCCTGTGAATTAATTTTCATTTTGTTACAGTGTGCTGAACCGCAAAACGCTAGCAAAACCGCCCAGTTTAGGTTTTGCTGAGCGTTTCCGCTAGCGTTTCAATACTTTACATTGAAGCACTAACGCTCCCAAAATGCTGCAGGTCCTGCGTTTGCGTTTCTGGGAAACGCAAACGCTCCTGTGGAAGTTGCCCCGTAGGGTTTGATCCTTTGTTCAGATCTCAACTCAAGCTAGTACATAAAAAATGGGTCTTTGAGCAAGGCTCCGAAATGATCCTGGTCATCTATGGAGTACGTCCTAAGTGACAGCAGCCCTGAAGTGCTTTGAGTCTGCCAGGAGAAAAGTGTGATATATGAGGGCTTGTTCACATTTTTTTTTCTTTTCTTTTTTGTGCTGGCGATTTTAAAAATCGACTTCAAAGCGCTTGTGCAATGTCACTTATGTGAGTGATGCAGCTCATTTGCGATTCAATAGAAAGTATAGGGGAATTGAAAAGGGATTTCCCAAGAGCGTTTAATGAATAAATACAATGTATTTATTCATTTCCGGGGTAAAGGGTTCACTTCCTGACTGACGTCAGGAAGTGAAAAAAAAAATTGCTTTTCTAAGAGCAAATCGCTGTGAAAGCACTTGGAAAAGCGCTTTAAAAATCGCTCAATCGCTCAGCGCTTGCGATAGCACTGGGGATTTATGTGAACAAGGCCTTAGGGCTGGAACCCATTCGAGCAAATTTTTGAGCGTTTAGGGAGCGCTTTGAATCGCTAGCGCTTTCCCTAAACGCTCTGCCAATGTAAATAAATGTAACAAATTCCACAGTAGCGACTGTGATTAGCAAAATCGCAATTGTAGAACATGCAGCATTTTGAAAGCGTTTGCGCTTCAATGTAATGTACTGAAGCGCTGGCAAATAGATCATGAATTGCTACACATAGCGATTTGAGTGCGATTGCAAACTGTAAATAAAATTGATACATTGAAAGGACCAATGAGAGTGAAAATCGCTACACAATCGCTGGCGAAAAGCTTACACTTTTTAAAATCAATCCTAAAAGCGCCGGAAAACGGCCATGAAATTGCTTACAAATCGCTTATTAAAAACGCTAGCGATTGTACTAGCGATTTGTAGTGGGTTCCAGGCCTAAATGGTTTTTTTCTGTCTGCCCTATGCCCAGAGTAGTTTAACTTTGGCCTGGGTCAGAGTTTGAAGGACATTGCTATTCAGGGTATAAATTGGCAATGATCCAATAGCATGTCCAGTCCAAGTATTCATTACGGTGTTCAGGTTTAACCACTCAGGTCTATCTGGATGGATATATCCGTCCAGATAGCCTGCCCTGCTACAGCTGAGCCAGGCGCGCTCCCGCCGCCTTCCGCTGCCCCGGAGATAAATGAATGAGACCACAGTTCCCAACTTCCCATTAATTCATCTATGTCTCTATGAAAAATCGATGTCATCCCTTCAGCTCCTGTAAGCGAAAGCTCTCGCTTACAGGATGAAAAACCAAAAAATTACTGTGGCCATCTTGTGGCCAAATAGTAAAACTACATCTACATACATTTTTCTAAAAAAATATACACAATCAATTACATTTAAAATTACCTGTTTACCTCCCCACTCCAAAAAACTTAAATAAGATTTTTAATTAAAAAAAAAATTGCAATTAAAAGAACAATCAAGACATAAATGGTTACCTAAGGGTCTGAAGTTTTTTTAATATGCATGTCAAGAGAGTATATTACTATATGTTTGTTTTTAAATTATAAGCTTGTAAATAGTGATGGATGCAAATTGAAAAAATGCACTTTTATTTTCAAATAAAATATTGACGCCATACATTGTGATAGGGACATAATTTAAATTGTATAATAGCTGGGACAAATGAGCAAATAAAATACGTGTACAAGTGTAGCTCACGTTTGTGTTTTTGTTCACCCTCTTAGAATGAAGTTTCGTTGGCTGAAGTGCAAAAGTTGGCAAAGCTCGTGAAGCACAAGAGGGTCTCTCTCGGTCTGACGCAACATGATGTTGGCTATGCTTTAGGACTTTTATACGGTAAGATGACAAGTTTGCTAGAACTCCCCTATAAGATTCCAGGGGCATGACTAGAGGGGAGCAGCCCCTGCGAATGCAGGGGGGGGCAGAGCTGTTTTGGGGCCCCCAACTACTAACCTTCCCTTCAGGGGCATAGCTAGAAATCAATGCCCCCCCCCCCTGTAAAACTTTGGATAGGGCCCACTCTCCCACCCCCCTCCCCCCCATCCCCATCTACAAATCTTTGTCTGCAAAACTTAGTATGATTCCTTATCCGTGGCTGAGCAGATGCGGTCATTAGAATGATTGTGCAGAGAGCAGAACATTTTTTCTCTCTGTGCCCTTAGTTGTTAGTCTCTCAGGACAGGAAAAAGAAAATTCTCCCAACAAGGGCCCCCCTCCCCTGCGGCTGCATTCCTTGCAGGGTCTATTGTTACGCCCCTGATTCCCTTCCTCTGATACAGGGGACCATCCTCCAGATCAGGTGTTTTTGTGGCTACACTTGTTATGGGTGTGAAGATCATGACGTCCACACTTGTTTTATGACTCCTGTAAGATGGGCCTTCTGGCTGTGAAGGGCAAGCAGCCCCGGTAACAGGCTCAGTTGCGTCATTCGTGGCCTTCTGCTCATGCGCGGCTGCAGGGCAGACCGCGGGAGGGTAGCGAGGGACTCGTGCGTGCTTATGGGGCTTTAAGACGCCCCAGATAAGTATCAATTCTTTGATTTTCCACAACTCTGGGTTCCTTTAAAGAGGAACTCCAGTGAAAATAATGTAATTTAAAAAAAAGTGCTTAATTTTTACAATAATTATGTATAAATGATTTAGTCAGCGTTTGCAAATTGTAAAATCTTTTAAATCCCTGATTTACATTCTGACATGATTTACATGGTGAAATTTTTACTGTTGGCAGGTGATGTAGCTGCTGCATTTTTTTTTTGGCAGTTGGAAACTGATGTAAGCAGCTATTTCCCACAATGCAGCAAGGTTCACAGACAGGAAACTGCCAAGAGTACGTACTCAAGAGTTTCTTGTGGGAGGGGTTTCACCACAATATCAGTCATACAGCGCCCCCTGATGGTCTGTTTGTGAAAAGGAATAGATTTCTCATGTAAAAGGGGGTATCAGCTACTGATTGTTAAGGTTCAATTCTTGGTTGGAGTTTCTCTTTAAGATGGCAACATACCATACAATTATAAAGATCCAAATTCGATAAATACGATCGGTTATTCCGAAAAATAGCTTTTTTTTTTTCATCCATTTGAGAAATCTGAATTTCTTATTGTTATTCGATAAATAGATGGGAGTGGGATTTTTCTGATCTACTTTTATGAAAATTGAATAGTGTGTGATAGATGTACAGACCCAAGCAATTTTTTCTGAGTTTTCAATTACTGTACATACTTGAGTATAAGTCTAGAAATTTAGGTCTGATTCACTTCATAAAAGTATAGTGGTCGACTGATACACGCAGGGCCTGATTTACAGCTCAGGAGCCTATAGGCACAGAATCAACAAAGGCCACATCCCAAGTCACACCCCCAAATTTATGCAGCTTGAAAATGGACCAATCAAGTCCCACACAGGTTTAAATTGATTGGTCCCATTTCAAGCTGCATAAATTTACATAATTACGCATAAACTCTGAATTATTTGCATCTCATTGATCATCCCTAGTTTGGAAGGTAGCAGGTAACAGATGAAACTGATAAATTGAGGCCTAGGCAACAAACCCTTTAATGAAGTACAGGGTGGTGCACAAAGGACCGTCCCAGTTGCCTGTCACAAAGGCAAGTATATAGGCATAAGGATATAAAGCCCCCTTAAAGGGAACCAGAGACGAAGCACCCTTGTGTATTTTACCATATATATCAGTAAGAACATTAGAGAAAACACTTACCATGCTCTGTTTCATCCTCACTGCTAAAAGTGTTGGTTATCAGCTCTGATAAGAATCCCGGACTGAGCATTCAGTCTGGCTTTGCAGGGAATAATTACAGCTGAGTCATTATAGCAGAGCCACAAGGGGGCAGGCTTGGGCTTGAAAAGACACCAGAGAAGACAGACTCAGCTATAATCATTCCGTAGCAAAGCTAGACTGAGTGCTCAGGCGGGATTCTTATCAGAGGTGATAACAGTCAGATTAAACAGAGAACAATGAAACAAAGAGCAGATTAGGTGTTTACTGTCATGTTCCCACTGATTTATAAGGTAAAATACAAGAGGGTGCTTCATCTCTGGTTCTCTTTAAAGGATTCATCAGGCATAAATATGGGGTCCCGCTCTACTTACCCGGGGCTTCCTCCATCTCCTTGCAGAAGACACAGAGAAGACCCCGGGCTGAAAACTGAGCACGGAGCTGCGGAGTGGGACGTGTCATCTGCAAGGGGCTGGAGGAAGCCCCGGGTAAGTAGAGCGGTAGACCCATATTTTTTGCCAGATGACTACTTTAAAGCCTAAACCAGGGCCGGCCCGCTCATGAGGCGGGGTGAAACTTTTGCCTCAGGCGGCAAAATTTCAGGGGCGGCACCCGCCCGTCCGTGGGTGCGGGGAGCCGACCGCCGAGCTGGAGGGGTAGCTGGCAGGACGGGGGTATTGGGCCTAGTGGCGGGGAGGTGGTCGTACCCCCCCCCCTCCCTCGCCTGGGTCCCCCGTGCTCCGCTCCCCTCCAGCCTTAAATACAAGCAGCCGCTATGTGTAAGAGGCACGGGCGGGTAGGACTCACCTCTTCCTCATTCCAAGCATGCGCTCCACTGACGTCACTTCCTGCAGCGTTGCCTCAGGCGGCAAATAGTCTAGGGCCGGCCCTGGCCTAAACAAGAACCACCCTTCCCGGGTCACTTTGTCCAAACAGTCCCTGGCCAAGGTATTAATACCATCCCCCCAGGCAAACTGCAGCCTGGGCGATAGCCATTCCATTAACCCCCTTCCCCCACGCAATAAAGCATGCTTGTTTAAAGCAAACTTGAGAGGTTAAATACTGTGGGATTTATACTTACCTGGGGCTTCCTCCAGCCCCATGTAGGCCATGGGCTCCATCCCTGTCCTCCGGGGCCGCTCTGTTGTCCCCTAGTCACTTCTGCTCGTGTGCCCTCCCCAGGAACAGAACACTCCGAGTCCCAGCTGCAGGAGTGTGACCAGGTGCGTACCCAGCAGGGTTGCACATGTGTAGTGAAGCGCGACTGGCCAATTTACCGGAGGTGACAACGGAGCGACTGGTGAGGGCGGCGTAACTTAGGGTGACCAAGCGTCCTCCTTTGCCCGGACATGTCCATTTTTTACATCCTGTCCGGGGCATCCTGGCGGGTTTTAGAAATGTCCGGTGTAATGATGACAGAATGAGCTGCCCGAGAGCAGCTGAGAGCAAATTGCAGAGCAGAGGGGCGGCGGCGAGGGGCGGAGTAGTGAAGTCACGCTGGGCTGCTGTGGGAGCAGTAAGATCGCTGTGGCGCTGCGGTTGAGGATGATGTAGCACGCAGCGGCAGCCCCGCATGTTGTGCAGGAGCATGCGTAGTACAACAGATCTGCACCACAATCTGCGACACAGACGCAGTGCAGACTGCAGACAGGCCAGGGATCAGCGCAGAGAGCGACACAGACACAAACAGGGAGCAGTGCAGACTGCAGACAGGCCAGGGAGCAGCGCAGAGAGCGACACAGACACAAACAGGGAGCAGTGCAGATTGCAGACAGGCCAGGGAGCAGAGAGCGACACAGACAGGGAGCAGCAGTGCAGACTGCAGAAAGGCCAGGGAGCAGAGAGCGACAGACAGGGAGCAGCAGTGCAGACTGCAGACAGGCCAGGGAGCAGAGAGTGACACAGACAGGGAGCAGCAGTGCAGACTGCAGACAGGCCAGGGATCAGAGCAGAGAGCGACACAGACAGGGAGCAGCAGTGCAGACTGCAGACAGGCCAGGGAGCAGAGAGTGACACAGACAGGGAGCAGCAGTGCAGACTGCAGACAGGCCAGGGAGCAGAGAGCGACACAGACAGGGAGCAGCAGTGCAGACTGCAGACAGGCCAGGGATCAGAGCAGAGAGCGGAGCAGTATAGCAGGAAAAAAAATGTTGAAGCCTAAGTGCAGCTTCACTGATGAACTGCAAAGAAAATTTCCCACATAACATCCCGGTCGGACAAGTGGGAGGCGGAGTGCACCGTATGCAAACCCTGTACATATGTCTTGGTATTCAATGAAGGTGCTAGGGATCTGAAAGCCCACATGGACACCAAGTAACATAATAAAAGCTGTGCGAGGTGAGAGTTCATCTGCAAAGTTGACAGAGTTTTTTTGTCAGACCAGGAAACAGAGGATGATGTAAATGCAGCAGAAGGTGCAATTGCTTTTCATACAGTGAAACATCACAACAGTTCGGATCAGTGAATAATGGCGCACAGCGCCTATGCATACAAATGGCGCCGCATTAAAAAGATACGCTTATCGCTATTTATCGTTAGTACTGCATAATAATGGCGCACAGGGAAAAAAGAAGAAAAACGGCACACACTAACGTTATTTATCAATAGTGGCACACACTAACGTTATTTATCAATAGTGCCGTTCATTTGCCAAACAGCAGACGTTATTTCCCACAGTAACGTCATTTATCATTAGCGCCCTACATAAGCCAAACTGCAGAAGTTATTTAACTGCAAAACGGTGAATGGATTTAATGTAACACTGTCAAGGTTGGGGTTAGGCACCACTGGGGGGGGGGGGGGTCTTAGGGTTAGGCACCACCAAGGGGGTGGTTAGGGTTAGGCACCACCAAGGGGGTGGTTAGGGTTAGGCACCACCAAGGGGGTGGTTAGGGTTAGGCACCACCAAGGGGGTGGTTAGGGTTAGGCACCACCAAGGGGGTGGTTAGGGTTAGGCACCACCAGGGGGGTGGTTAGGGTTAGGCACCACCAGGGTGGTTTAGGGGTTAGGGACAGGTACAGAGAGGGTTCTGTGTGTTAACGCTAAATAACAATAAGGCTTTAGCGCTAAATAACAATAAGGCTTAACGTTAAATAGCGATAAGCGGCAATCGGATTAGCGGCAACACCGTGCGCCATTATTCGCAGGCGCCATTTTCAGATGGATCCCAACAGTTATGCTGGGCATACACGAGTTGACCCGGCGGCTCGATTAGCCACTGGATCGACTCCCGCCACGACCCCGTGGGCAGCCGGATCGATTCCTGCTCGTCCCCGCGGGCGCTCCTTATCTTCCGCTCGATTCCCCGCTATTGTCCGCCCGCGGGGATCGAGCGGGAAATCGATCCGGCAAGTCATCGGACCTGTCGGAAATTATCAATCGAGCCATCAGCGGCTTGATTGATAAGGAAGGATCGTACTGTGCTGCGTAATATGTTGGCGCTTTATAAATACAATAAATAATAATACTGTGTATGCCCAGCATTACAGGTCCATGGATTGCACCAGTATTTGCTTAAAGGCATTTCCTGACTGACATTGCAAAAAGGTGTAGTAGTGCTCGCACCAAGACCAAAGCCATTGTCAATGGTGCTATAGCCCCCCACTCTGTTGAAATCACTCATGAAGCACTCAAAGAAATCCAGTACTGTGGTGTTTCCACAGACGGGAGTAACCATGGAGCAGTGAAAATATTCCCAGTCATAATCCAGTATTTTGATTGGAAGAAGTGTGGCGTGCAAACAAAATTAAAGTTAACCACTTGAGGATCACAGTCTTTTTGCCCCTTAAGGACCAGAGCCTTTTTCTCCATTCAGACCACTGCAGCTTTCACGGTTTATTGCTCGCTCATACAACCTACCTCCTAAAGGAATTTTACCTCCTTTTCTTGTCACTAATACAGCTTTCTTTTGCTGCTATTTGATTGCTGCTGCGAGTTTTAGTTTTTATTATATTCATCAAAAAAGACATGAATTTTGGCAAAAAAATGACTTTTTTAACTTGCTGTGCTAACATTTTTCAAATAAAGTAAAAGTTCCTATACATTTGAGCGTGAAAGTTATTCTGCTACATGTCTTTGATAAAAAAAAAAAAAACATTCAGTGTATATTTATTGGATTGGGTAAAAGTTATAGCGTTTACAAACTATGGTGCCAAAAGTGAATTTTCCCATTTTCAAGCATCTCTGACTTTTCTGCGCACCTGTCAGGTTTCATGAGGGGCTAAAATTCCAGGATAGTACAAATACCCCCCAAATGACCCCATTTTGGAAAGAAGACATCCCAAAGTATTCAGTGAGAGGCATGGTGAGTTCATAGAAGATTTTATTTTTTGTCACAAGTTAGCGGAAAATGACACTTTGTGACAAAAAAAAAAAAATTCCATTTCTCCTAACTTGCGACAAAAAAAATTAAATCTGCCACGGACTCACTATAATCCTCTCTGAATACCTTGAAGTGTCTACTTTCCAAAATGGGGTCATTTGTGGGGTGTGTTCACTGTCCTGGCATTTTGGGGGGTGCCTAATTGTAAGCACCCCTGTAAAGCCTAAAGATGCTCATTGGACTTTGGGCCCCTTAGCGCAGTTAGGCTGCAAAAAGTGCCACACATGTGGTATTGCCGTACTCCGGAGAAGTAGTATAATGTGTTTTGGGGTGTATTTTTACACATACCCATGCTGGGTGGGAGAAATATCTCTGTAAATGACAATTGTTTTATTTTTTTTACACACAATTGTCAATTTATAGAGATATTTCTCCCACTCATCATGGGTATGTGGAAAAATACACCCCAAAACACATTATATTACTTCTCCTGAGTACGGCGATACCACATGTGTGGCACTTTTTTGCAACCTAACTGCGCTAAGGGGCCCAAAGTTCAATGAGTACCTTTAGGATTTTACAGGTCATTTTGAGAAATTTCGTTTCAAGACTACTCCTCATGGTTTAGGGCCCCTAAAATGCCAGGACAGTATAGGAACCCCACAAATTACCCCATTTTAGAAAGAAGACACCCCAAGGTATTCTGTTAGGAGGATGGTGAGTTCATAGAAGATTTTTTTTTTGTCACAAGTTAGCGGAAATTGATTTTAATTGTTTTTTTTCACAAAGTGTCATTTTCCGCTAACTTGTGACAAAAAATAAAATCTTCTATGAACTCCCCATACTCCTAACGGAATACCTTGGGGTGTCTTCTTTCTAAAATGGGGTCATTTGTGGGGTTCCTATACTGCCCTGGCATTTTAGGGGCCCTAAACCGTGAGGAGTAGTCTTGAAACCAAATGTCGCAAAATGACCTTTGAAATCCTAAAGGTACTCATTGGACTTTGGGCCCCTTAGCGCACTTAGGATGCAAAAAAGTGCCACACATGTGGTACCGCCGTACTCAGGAGAAGTAGTATAATGTGTTTTTTGGTGTATTTTTACACATACCCATGCTGGGTGGGAGGTGGGAGAAATATCTCTGTAAATGACAATTGTTTGATTTTTTTTTTTACACACAATTGTCCATTTACAGAGAGATTTCTCCCACCCAGCATGGGTATGTGTAAAAATACACCACAAAACACATTATACTACTTCTCCTGAGTATAGCGATACCACGTGTGACACTTTTTTGCAGCCTAGGTACGCTAAGGGGCCCAACGTCCTATTCACAGGTCATTTTGAGGCATTTGTTTTCTAGACTACTCCTCACGGTTTAGGGTCCCTAAAATGCCAGGGCAGTATAGGAACCCCACAAGTGACCCCATTTTAGAAAGAAGACACCCCAAGGTATTCCGTTAGGGGTATGGTGAGTTCATAGAAGATTTTATTTCTTGTCACAAGTTAGTGAAAAATGACACTTTGTGAAAAAAACAATAAAAATCCAATTTCCGCTAACTTTTGACAAAAAATAAAATCTTCTATGAACTCATCATACACCTAACAGAATACCTTGGGGTGTCTTCTTTCTAAAATGGGGTCACTTGTGGGGTTCCTATACTGCCCTGGCATTTTACGGGCCCAAAACTGTGAGCAGCCTCGGACTGACCCACCGAACTGCCGATGATTCCATCGGTGGGCCCCGCCTCCTGGGGGCCCCAGGGGGCCCCAGAGCCGGCACAGCGCAGGAAGGGGGGAAATTGGGCACACAGAGCGGCGGGGAGGGGGGAAGCTTCCCCCCCCTCCCTCACCTAGGGGCCCCCCCTTCCGCACTCCCCCTCCCTCCACAATGTCAGCCAGCGGCAGCGAGCGGAGAATAGCTTTACCGGCATAAAGACATGTCTTCAGAGGAGATCCATCGCTCTGCGTGCCGCTGGCTGGTCTGGTCTCCGTCTCTCCTGCAAGGCTGCAATGCACTGACCAATCACGCTCTTACAGGAAGTACTGTAAGAGCGTGATTGGTCAGTGCATTGCAGCGTTGCAGGAGAGACGGAGACCAGCCAGCGGCAAGCAGAGCAATGGGTCTCCTCTGATGACTGATGTCTACAGTCTATGTCTTCATGCCGGTAAGCTTATTCTCCGCTGGCTGACATTGTGGAGGGAGGGGGAGTGCGGAAGGGGGAGCGCGGAAGGGGGGGCCCCTAGGTGAGGGAGGGGGGGAAGCTTCCCCCCTCCCCGTCGCTCTGTTTGCTCATTGCCCCCCTTCCTGCGCTGTGGGACACCTGTGACCTGCGGCCTGCCTACCTAAACTGGGGGGGGGGGGGCTCCAGGTGAGGGAGGGGGGAAGCTTCCCCCCCTCCCTGCCGCTCTGTGTGCCCACTGCCCCCCCTACCAAGCTGGGGGGGGTCGGGGGGATATTAGACCTACCTAACTGGGGACACCTGTGACCTGCCTACCTAAACTGGGGGGGCTCCAGGTGAGGGAGGGGGGAGCTCCAAGTGAGGGATGGGGGGAAGCTTCCCCCCTCCCCGCCGCTCTGTGCCCACTGCACCCCCTTCCAGCATGGGGGCCCCCACTAACAGGGGACCTGACTTTGTGGGGATATCTGCCACCAATTTGATTGCATTTTGTGGGGTTATCTGCCGCCAATCTGTTTGCATTCTGTGGGGATATCTGCCGCCAATTTGATTGCATTTTGTGGGGATATCTGCCGCCAATCTGTTTGCATTTTGTGGGGATATCTGCCGCCAATCTGTTTGCATTTTGTGGGGATATCTGCTGCCATTTGACTATTTGATGAATTATCATGAGGCATGTAACTACTTGATGATTTTATCTAAAATGTATCTGGTCGGACCTAATCTCTGTGAATAAAACCGCTACTTATTTTGTGTGGTGCGTGGCGACACCCATTAATTTTTGCTGCGGCGCGCTGCGCGCGCCGCATGTGGACATATCCCTATTGGACACTGTCCTCAGAAGTGTTTAGAATCTATTCCCTACCATCAAATCATGCAACATTTCTAGAGTACATGTATATGTGAGCCCAAAATGGGATGGGGTGGAGGGGGGGGCGGGCCCCAGGCTGAAACTTCCTCGGTGGGCCCTTAGTGTCCCAGTCCGACCCTGACTGTGAGTAGTCTGGAAACCAAATTTCTCAAAATGACTGTTCAGGGGTATAAGCATCTGCAAATTTTGATGGCAGGTGGTCTATGAGGGGGCAAATTTTGTGGAACCGGTCATAAGCAGGGTGGCCTCTTAGATGACAGGATGTTTTGGGCCTGATCTGATGGATAGGAGTGCTAGGGGGGTGACAGGAGGTGATTGATGGGTGTCTCGGGGGGCGGTTAGAGGGGAAAATAGATGCAATCAATGCACTGGGGAGGTGATCGGAAGGGGGTCTGAGGGGGATCTGAGGGTTTGGCCGAGTGATCAGGAGCCCACACGGGGCAAATTAGGGCCTGATCTGATGGGTAGGTGTGCTAGGGGGTGACAGGAGGTGATTGATGGGTGTCTCAAGGTGTGATTAGAGGGGGGAAATAGATGCAAGCAATGCACTAGCGAGGTGATCAGGGCTGGGGTCTGAGGGCGTTCTGAGGTGTGGGCGGGTGATTGGGTGCCCGCTAGGGGCAGATTAGGGTCTAATCTGATGGGTAACAGTGACAGGTGGTGATAGGGGGTGATTGATAGGTAATTAGTGGGTGTTTAGAGGAGAGAAGAGATGTAAACACTGCACTTGGGAGGTGATCTGATGTCGGATCTGCGGGCGATCTATTGGTGTGGGTGGGTGATCAGATTGCCCGCAAGGGGCAGGTTAGGGGCTGATTGATGGGTAGCAGTGACAGGGGGTGATTGACGGGTGATTGACAGGTGATCAGGGGGGATAGATGCATACAGTACACGGGGGGGGGGGGGGTCTGGGGAGAATCTGAGGGGTGGGGGGGTGATCAGGAGGGAGTAGGGGGCAGATTGGGGACTAAAAAAAAAAATAGCGTTGACAGATAGTGACAGGGAGTGATTGATGGGTGATTAGGGGGGTGACTGGGTGCAGTGGTCTGGGGGGTGGGCAGGGGGGGGTCTGAGGGGTGCTGTGGGCGATCAGGGGGCAGGGGGGGGAAATCAGTGTGCTTGGGTGCAGACTAGGGTGGTTGCAGCCTGCCCTGGTGGTCCCTCGGACACTGGGAGTGGACCACCAGGGCAGGAGGCAGCCAGTATAATAGGCTTTGTATACATTACAAAGCCTATTATACATATGTGCAGCGGCGATCCGGGTGCTAGTAACCCTCGGGCGCTTCCGAACGACCGGCGGGTTACAGCGAACGGTGGACGGAGCCAGTCCCCGGCGGCTGATCGCGTCACGAATGACGCGATCGCCGCATAGCCACTCCCGCAGCCGCCCCCACCGATGGGCGCATTGCGGTCGTTTGGGCCCGGACTTTGCCGCCGCCCATCGGCTGGGGGCGGTCCTTAAGTGGTTAAAGACATACCCAATGAGACAGCAGAAACCATTGAAAAACATCTCACAGAAACCCTGGCAAAAAACAATTTGTCGAAAAATGCATTACATTTACTGGAGACAATTGCAACACAAGTTTTGGAGGAATTCAACATGATGAAGCTTTATAGAATGTTTGCAAATTTGAGGAGTTTGCTGCAAAACAAGACTGTTCGGTGTGGGTGGCCCAGCACACATATCAAATAATTGTGCACACCATGGGGCAGGCACAATAGAAATTGACATTGAGCATGTCATATTCAAAATCCACCAGTACTTCCACATTTACACTTTGTGCACTGAGAGGCTGAAGGAGTATTGTGATTTTGTTGAGACTGATTACAGAAGGATGCTCTCTCACAGCAAGACAAGGTGGCTGCATTGTTCCCAAGCTTTGAGAAGATGTTACAGATGTTTCCAGCTTTAAAGGCATATTTTCTGTCTCCGTAAAAGCCACCCATGTCACTCAAGAGTTTTTTTGTTTTTTTTTTAATGATTTTGCTGAAATCTACCTTTGGCACATGCACACACTCCTGTCTGTGTTCCACAACCACATTCAAGAAATAGAACATGTCTATTATGGAAGTGAAAAAGATATTAAACAATATACTGTACATACCATTCTTCTTCAACGCAAGAGCAACAACTTCATGTCCAGGGCCGGCCCGCCCATGAGGCGGGGTGAGGCGGGTTCCTCAGGCGGCAGGAAGTGGAGGGGCGGCACCAGATGAATGGCTGTGACTGAGCGGGGGGGGGGAGCCAGAGCCGCGGTGAGGGCAGCCCGACCTCTCCCTCCCTCTCCCCGGGCCGCCCTCCATGCTCCCCCCTCGGACTTTAGGCAGCAGAGTTAGCGCGCAGGGAAGCGCTGCTGTACACAGTCACAGCCTGTTACTCACCTCCCTGGATCCGATCGCCGCTCCCGCCCTGCTGGTCTCCTCTCTGCAATGTAGCCGCTGATACATTACACACGCGGCTGCTTCCTGTTTACACAGGAAGCAGCTGCGTGTGTATCAGCCGGCTAGGCAGAGAGGAGACCAGCAGGGCGGGAGCGGCGATCGGATCCAGGGAGGTGAGTAACAGGCTGTGACTGTGTACAGCAGCGCTTCCCTGCGCGCTAACTCTGCTGCCTAAAGTCCGAGGGGGGAGCATGGAGGGCGGCCCGGGGAGAGGGAGGGAGAGGTCGGGCTGCCCTCACCGCGGCTCCGGCTCCCCCCTCCGCCATTATGAGGGGGCACCTACCTGGGCAAGCTACCTATCTATCCTATACTGGGGGGCACCTACCTAATCTAACCTGTTTTGGGGGCAGCTACCTATCTATCCTATACTGGGGGGCTCCTACCTAATCTAACCTGTTTTGGGGGCAGCTACCTATCTATCCTATACTGGGGGGCACCTAGCTAATCTAACCTATACTGGGGGCCAGCTACCTATCTATCCTATACTGGGGGGCAGCTACCTATCTAACCTATACTGGGGGGGCAGCTACCTATCTATACTATACTGGGGGGCACCTACCTAATCTAACCTATACTGGGGGCCAGCTACCTATCTATCCTATACTGGGGGGCAGCTACCTATCTAACCTATACTGGGGGGCAGCTACCTATCTATCCTATACTGGGGGGCACCTACCTAATCTAACCTGTTTTGGGGGCAGCTACCTATCTATCCTATACTGGGGGGCACCTACCTAATCTAACCTGTACTAGGGGCAGCTACCTATCTATCCTATACTGGGGGGCACCTACCTAATCTAACCTATACTGGGGGCCAGCTACCTATCTAACCTATACTGGGGGGCAGCTACCTATCTAACCTATACTGGGGGGCAGCTACCTATCTAACCTATACTGGGGGCAGCTACCTATCTATCCTATACTGGGGGGCACCTACCTAATCTAACCTGTACTGGGGGCAGCTACCTATCTATCCTATACTGGGGGGCACCTACCTAATCTAACCTGTACTGGGGGGCAGCTACCTATCTAACCTATACTGGGGGGCAGCTACCTATCTAACCTATACTGGGGGCAGCTACCTATCTATCCTATACTGGGGGGCACCTACCTAATCTAACCTGTACTGGGGGCAGCTACCTATCTATCCTATACTGGGGGGCACCTACCTAATCTAACCTGTACTGGGGGGCAGCTACCTATCTAACCTATGCTGGGGGGCAGCTACCTGTCTAACCTATGCTGGGGGCAGCTACCTATCTAATCTATACTGGGGGCACCTACCTAATCTAACCTGTACTGGGGGCACCTACCTAATCTAACCTATACTGAAGGGCAGCGACCTAATCTAACCTATACTGGGGGGAAGCTACCTATCTAACCTATACTGGGGGCACTTATCTAACCTGTATTGGGGGCACCTACCTACCTAGCTAGCCTATACAGGTGGCAACTATACTGGCTACCTATACTGGGGGCACCTACCTAACTAACCTATACTGGGGGTACCTACCTATCTAACCTATGCTGGGGGCAACTATACTGGCTACCTATATTGGAGGCACCTACCTAGCTAACCTGTACTGGGGGCACCTACTTATCTAACTTATACCGGGGGGGGTGCCTGCCTATCTAACATACTGGGGGCAACTATACTGGCTACCTATACTGGAGGCAACTACCTGGCTAACCTATACTGGGGGCAACTTTACTGGCTCACCCATGCCTGGCCACCTATACTCTGGGGGGACCTATAGCTGGTTACCTATAGCGGGGGGGGGGGCGCAATTTTTACACCCTCGCCCTGGGTGCATTTTAGCCTAGAAACTGCACTGTTGCCGCCGGCCTCCGAGTCCGATGACTCTAAACTCTGCGGCCTCTCCTGTCTCCTCCAAGGCTGCATGCTGGTGACGCTGCCTAGTGCCTAAGCCTGCTGATTTGATGGCGGCGGCTGCCGCCCGCTCTGCTGCCCTGGCTGCGGCTGATTGTCACGGTCAGTCACTGAGCAGCGAGCGCCGCCGACGTGTCGATAATGATGATAAGGCTGGCTGGCTGCCGCCGGCTGCCGCCGGCCGCCGCTCATGTTTTGTAGAAATATTGGGGGTGGGGGGGGGGGGCGCCTTTACGATCTTTGCCTCAGGCAGCAGAAAGTCCAGGACCGGCCCTGTTCATGTCCCTTAAAGTTAAGGGACTACTGGCTCAGAAGCGCAAAGATGGACTTGATAAAGGCTGTGACCAGTTCTGTGCAGATGTGCATGGCCTGTACAGTGCATGTCTGGAGTGTTGGAGATACAACTGCATGTACTTTATATAGTGCTGAGTATTAACACCACTAGACCAGTAGATGGCACTGTAGCAAATACTAAGGTTAACAGTTGTGTGTCTGTCTGAAAACTTGTTTTCTTTATCTCTTCCTCTCTCTTCACAACTGAGATGTCTGCTGTTACAGTTTACTGAAATGCTCTGTATGCTTGTAACTTAATCCAGCCAAGTAAACCAAGTTCTGCCTAGAGTTGGGCCAAACCTTCGAGTTTAGGTTCGCGAACCGGGTTCGCGAACTTTCGCGGAACGTTTGGTTCGCGTTAAAGTTCGCGAACCGCAATAGACTTCAATGGGGATGCAAACTTTGAAAAAAAAAAATTATGCTGGCCACAAAAGTGATGGAAAAGATGTTTCAAGGGGTCTAACACCTGGAGGGGGGCATGGCGGAGTGGGATACACGCCCAAAGTCCCCGGGAAAAATCTGGATTTGACGCAAAGCAGCGTTTTAAGGGCAGTAATTACATTGAACAGAACAGGTATACAGTGGCGGGTTCACTGAACAGAACAGGTATACAGTGGCGGGTTCACTGAACAGAACAGGTATACAGTGGCGGGTTCACTGAACAGAACAGGTATACAGTAGCGGGTCCACTGAACAGAACAGGTATGCAGTGGCGGGTTCACTGAACACAACAGGTATGCAGTGGCGGGTTCACTGAACACAACAGGTATGCAGTGGCGGTAGTGGTGCTCAGCAGAGCTCGAATATTCGAGTAGCTCGAATATTCGAGCTCTTTTTCAGCTATCCGAGCTCGGTATTCGAGCTCCGAATAGCTGTAGCTATTCGAATGGGCTATCCGAGTACACTCGAATAGCCCATTCACTATTCGAGCTATTCGAGCAAACGGCGCTATTCGAGCTCGGTACCGAGCTCGAATAGCGTCATAGCCCAGATTGATGTCCTTAGAGCCAATCAGAGGGCTCCCAGGCCCTCTGACGGCAGCCAATCACAGAGGGGGACCCTGGCCAGCCCCTACCCTATAAATAGCGGCCGCCATGTTCCGTTTCTCCATGCTTGCCTGAGACTTGTACAGAGAGAGAGTTGCTCCTTTGTGCTTTGGCTTAGCAAGTGCTCTATTGTGATCATTTACCTAGCGTTTTTGCTCACCTACACCTGCCATATACACCTATATTGTTGTTAGTTAGATAGACATTGTATTTTAGTTAGTAGCTTGTGTGTTACATTAGAGACAGGCAGCTGCTGCAAGCTTACAGGTTTAGGCCTCAGGGGGGCCTTGCCTCTGTGGGCAGCTGTCCTCTGTTTATTTCTCTCATCTATACCAGTATTTCTGCTGTCCTTTACTAATAGTATTGTAGTTATACTGTACTAGGAGTAGGACACTCACTGACTGTCACTGTTTATAGGTTACTAGCTAGCTCCTGCGTGTGTGCACTCACTCACTGTCTGTGTGTACACACACTCTATTTCCTTCTGATTACTGATAGATTATTGTTAGTTAGTTGTACTTACTGTTACTACTTACTCTTACTGTACTAGGAGTCTAGGACACTCAGTCAGACAGTCACTGTGTTCATAGGCTACTAGCTCCTGCGTGCGGTCACTCACTGTCTGAGTGTACACACACCACCCACACTCCATTTCCTTCTGATCGCTGATTGATTATTGTAATTAGTTAGTTCTACTTACTGTTACTACTTACTCTTACTGTACTAGGAGTCTAGGACACTCAGTCACTGTGTGTTCATAGGCTACTAGCTCCTGCGTGCGGTCACTCACTGTCTGAGTGTACACACACCACCCACACTCCATTTCCTTCTGATCGCTGATTGATTATTGTAATTAGTTAGTTCTACTTACTGTTACTACTTACTCTTACTGTACTAGGAGTCTAGGACACTCAGTCACTGTGTGTTCATAGGCTACTAGCTCCTGCGTGCGGGCACTCACTGTCTGAGTGTACACACACCACCCACACTCCATTTCCTTCTGATCGCTGATTGATTATTGTAATTAGTTAGTTCTACTTACTGTTACTACTTACTCTTACTGTACTAGGAGTCTAGGACACTCAGTCACTGTGTGTTCATAGGCTACTAGCTCCTGCGTGCGGTCACTCACTGTCTGAGTGTACACACACCACCCACACTCCATTTCCTTCTGATCGCTGATTGATTATTGTAATTAGTTAGTTCTACTTACTGTTACTACTTACTCTTACTGTACTAGGAGTCTAGGACACTCAGTCACTGTGTGTTCATAGGCTACTAGCTCCTGCGTGCGGTCACTCACTGTCTGAGTGTACACACACCACCCACACTCCATTTCCTTCTGATCGCTGATTGATTATTGTAATTAGTTAGTTCTACTTACTGTTACTACTTACTCTTACTGTACTAGGAGTCTAGGACACTCAGTCACTGTGTTCATAGGCTACTAGCTCCTGCGTGCGGGCACTCACTGTCTGAGTGTACACACACCACCCACACTCCATTTCCTTCTGATCGCTGATTGATTATTGTAATTAGTTAGTTCTACTTACTGTTACTACTTACTCTTACTGTACTAGGAGTCTAGGACACTCAGTCACTGTGTTCATAGGCTACTAGCTCCTGCGTGCGGGCACTCACTGTCTGAGTGTACACACACCACCCACACTCCATTTCCTTCTGATCGCTGATTGATTATTGTAATTAGTTAGTTCTACTTACTGTTACTACTTACTCTTACTGTACTAGGAGTCTAGGACACTCAGTCACTGTGTGTTCATAGGCTACTAGCTCCTGCGTGCGGTCACTCACTGTCTGAGTGTACACACACCACCCACACTCCATTTCCTTCTGATCGCTGATTGATTATTGTAATTAGTTAGTTCTACTTACTGTTACTACTTACTCTTACTGTACTAGGAGTCTAGGACACTCAGTCACTGTGTTCATAGGCTACTAGCTCCTGCGTGCGGGCACTCACTGTCTGAGTGTACACACACCACCCACACTCCATTTCCTTCTGATCGCTGATTGATTATTGTAATTAGTTAGTTCTACTTACTGTTACTACTTACTCTTACTGTACTAGGAGTCTAGGACACTCAGTCACTGTGTTCATAGGCTACTAGCTCCTGCGTGCGGGCACTCACTGTCTGAGTGTACACACACTAAATTTACTTGTGATTACTACTGATTATTGTAACTGCTAGTTGTACTTCCTGACTGTTACTACTTACTTACTGTACTAGGGGACACTCACTCAGTCACCTCACCAACCAACCCACTCCATTAAAGTACCCCACTTTTCACCCGCCCTTTTAAAAAACTTTTGTCTATACGCCCAAAACATTGAAGATGTCTGGAAGTGGCAGCCAGCGCGGTTTGGGCAAGGGGAAGGGCAGCAAGGGAATCAGGAGGAGAGGGAGCAGCATTGTGGCAAGCCGCGGCCGCGGGCGCGCCACCATGCACAGTTCCGCAGCAGCAGCAGCAGCGTCAGTGGCTAACATTCCTCCCATAGCCACTGGCCGTGGACGCCTTGGGCGCCGCCCAGCAGGAGCATCTGCAACTCACGCTGCAGAGACACAGCAGCAGCAGCGTGTAGCACCTGCTCCCATTTTCCTCCAGCCGGGTCGGAAACGTCCCATTGAGGAAAAGGATGCAGACACTGTGGTGCAACTCATGACGGAGGATGAGCAGCCCGCCATCAGCTCTGCATCCGAGGCCTCCACCCTCACCACCACCACCACCCCTGTTCGCAGCAGCCGCCCAGCAGGGTCTGGGGAGGAGGCCAGTTCACCGTCACTCGCCGACCTGTCATTCAGCAGTCTTTTGACCCCAGGCATCATGAGTAAATTGTCTGCTGTTGGCGATCTTGAGGAGGAGATGCTGATGGGCACTTTGGGGGATGAGGGATTGGACAGCAAGACTGTGGCGACAGTCAAGCAGCCCATCCATGCATCAGGAGAGGAGTTTGGGGGGTCCTCATCCCAGCAGGACATGTTTCAGGAGGGGGAGGATGATGATGACCCGGTGACAGACAGAGACTGGGTGCCACCACCTCCAGGGGATGTCGTCCTCAGCAGCTCTGAGGAGGAGGAGGAGGATGCGCTTGTGGGCCTTGCAAGGAGGCGCATCATTGCAAGCATTGGCAGCGTCCCACACCCTGCTGGTGTCTCAGGCTCAGCAGCATCAGCCAGTACCACCACCAGCCGCACCCAAGCCCCCCCCCCCCAACCACCACAGGGAGACAGGCAGCAGCGCTTCCATGCCGTAGGGGGATGTTTAAGTCACCAATCTGGCGATATTTCACCATGCCCACTGTGTACAGCAAGTACGCCACTTGCAACCACTGTCAGCGGAAGTTGAGCAGAGGTGCAGACCCCTTAAAGTTCTGCACCAGCTCGCTCATCAACCACCTTGCGGCTAAACATTTCCACCAGCATGAGGAGTTCCAGAGGCTGAAGGCATCTGGTGCTGGCAGTGGCACCACACCCATCACTGCACAGCCTTCAGCAGCAGCAACAGCAGCCACCCGCCCTCCTGCTCCTCCAGCAGCACCAGCAGGAGTGCGGAAACGCACTGCTCCTCCCCCCTCTGCAACTCCTGCCGCCGACACTGAGGCCTGTTCTGGCAGCCAGTCCTCAGTGGCCTCCTCCGCTGTGTCTGCTGATTCCCGTGTCAGCAAAAGGCCACGCCAGAGCCTTTTGAGCGAGTCCTTCCAGGGGGTGGTTAGGGCTCTGCCTCCCAGCAGCCGTCGCGTGCGGCAGCTGAACGGCTTGCTGGCACGGGCCATGTGCTCCCAACTCCTGCCGTACACGCTCGTGCAGGAGGGGAGCGACATTCGTGCGCTGCTTGCTTGCGCAGCCCCAGACTGGCAGCTCCCCAGCAGACACTTTTTCTCCCGCAAGGCCATTCCTGCACTGCACCGCTTTGTGATGGCCAATGTGGAGCGAGGGCTGGAGCACGCGGTTGGTGAAAGGGTCCACGTCACCATGGACTCCTGGAGCAGCCGCTTCGGGACAGGCCGCTACCTGTCCTTCACTGTCCACTGGGTCAGCTTGGTGGAAGGGGGTGAGGATGGGAGAGCAGCAGCGGGCACAGCAGCAGCAGCAACACAGTGGGTGGTGCCACCCCGCAGGCTCAGGGGAACTGCAGCAGGTTCCTCCGATCCTCTGCCATCCTCCGGCACACCTGGCCAAACCCCCCGCCTCAGCAGCAGCGTGAAGGCCCGCCACTGCCAAGCGCTGCTGCACTTGGTCAGCCTTGGGAAGACCAAGCTGACGGCAACCCATGTGTTGGCCAAACTCCAGGAGCAGGAGAGGATTTGGCTGACCCCCAGAGGCCTCAGAGTCGGAGAGGTGGTGGCCGACAATGGGGCCAATCTGGTTGCCGCAATACACAGGGGAAACCTGACCCACATCCCCTGTCTTGCCCACGTGCTGAACCTGGTGGTGCAGAAGTTCCTGCGCACCTACCAGGGGATGGGCGAACTGCTGGAAACGGCAAGGAATGTTGTGCGTCACTTCCGGCGCTCGGCTGCAGCCTGTGCGAGCCTGGAAGACGTGCAAAAGGAGCTGGATCTGCCACGCCATCGGCTGATCCTTGACGTTCCGACTCGCTGGAACTCCACCCTGGCGATGTTGGAGCGTCTGGTTGAACAGAGGCACGCTGTCAAACAGTACCTTGCCCTGGCCACTGTTTCCGCAGCTCTGAGAAGGGACAAGACCAGCAACTTCCCGTCCATCGTCCCCGATGATGACTGGAGGCACATGCAGCAGGTGTGCTTAGTGGTGGCTCCCTTCCTGCAGGCCACAAACATGGTGAGCAGGGACCATGCTATGGTCTGCGAGTGGGTGCCCCTGGTTTCTCTGCTGAACAGGGCCCTCGATGCTTTGCTGGAACAGGGAGCGGCAGCCTTGGACCAGCAGGAGCGGCAACCAGCTGCGCAGTCCACCTCTGAGGGGGAGGAGGAGGAGGACTTGGTGGAGGTCCCTGACCTGGCTGCTGATGAGGGGGATCAGCACAGTGCAGCTGAGTTGGTGCGGGGGTGGAGAGAGGATGAGGCAGCAGAGGAGGAGGATGAGGACAGCACTGACGTCGATGTGCCAGCAGACGTGGCCCGCCTCTTCCCAATGGCAGCGCACATGCTGACGTGCCTGCGCAGGGACCCCAGGGTGATCCAGATGAAGCAGAGGGAGGACATCTGGATCAGCATGATGTTGGACCCACTCCTCAAGGGGAAGTTGAGCCAGTTCCTGCCGCCTGCAGGAGGAGACCCAGCGCAACAAATAAGGAGCTTGCAGCAGGCCCTTGTTGAGCGCTTGGAGGAAGCCTTCCCCCAGCCTTCCACCCCCACTGTCCAGCAGCCAGCACAGAGGCAGCAGCAGGTGCCTGCATCCAGCAGCAGCAAGCGCCCCACAGACCTGCTGTCTCTCAGCCACGAGCTCTACAGGACTGTAGAGGCTCCGGCAGCAGTGACTAGAGAGGAGATGCATGCAGCAGCATCCTCCTCCGGTCACAGCCAGCGCCTGACCCGCATGGTGGCTGACTACATGGGGTCGTACAGCGGGCTTGACAGCGATGCCCCTGTTGATCCCATGGAGTATTGGGTCAAGCGCATGGAGATCTGGAGCGAGCTGGCGCAGTACGCCCTGGAAGTGCTGTCCTGCCCCCCTTCCAGCGTGCTGTCCGAGCGCTGCTTCAGTGCAGCTGGTGGCGTGGTCACCGAGAAACGCTCACGTCTGTCTCACAAGTCTGTGGACAGACTGACGTTTCTCAAGATGAACCAGGCGTGGGTGGAAGGCGAGTTCCTGGCCCCTGTTGTCGGCGAGAGGGGGACATGAACTGGCTGCCGGAACCATCGTTAATGTGCCTTACCACCCTTTACCACCTCCTGGCTCCTGCTCACTAAGCCAGCCTGGTTCACTTTGACTATTACGTCGCCTGCAGCCACACATTTTACACCTACAGTGGGCTGCTGTGTACTGCCCTTCTGCTGTCTGTCTGTGTTTCCCACTGCCAGGGTACACAGATGATTTACCTTCTGCTGCCACTCTGCCACCAGCTATTACGTCAAACAATAGCTGCTCGCCTACTCCTCCATTCCTCCTCCTGCTGCTGCTGTCTGTCTGTGTTTCCCACTGCCAGGGTACACAGATGATTTACCTTCTGCTGCCACTCTGCCACCAGCTATTACGTCAAACAATAGCTATATTGGTTGCAAAACCAAAAACCAAAAAACCATAAAAAAAAAAAAAGGTTTAATTTTTCTGAGGTGCCCGGGTTGAAAACTGTGTTGTCCCAGTTGTGTATTGGACACAATGTGGGCTGCACGACCGCTGTCTGGGACCTCCTGTTGTGTTTATTTACAGCCCTGGTATCACCGCTAGGTACCAGGGCTATTATGTCACGCTGCCTACCTGCTGCCACACTCACACTGCTCCTCCATACCTCCTCCTGCTGCTGCTGCTGCTGTCTGTCTGTGTTTCCCACTGCCAGGGTACACAGATGATTTACCTTCTGCTGCCACTCTGCCACCAGCTATTACGTCAAACAATAGCTGCTCGCCTACTCCTCCATTCCTCCTCCTGCTGCTGCTGTCTGTCTGTCTGTGTTTCCCACTGCCAGGGTACACAGATGATTTACCTTCTGCTGCCACTCTGCCACCAGCTATTACGTCAAACAATAGCTATATTGGTTGCAAAACCAAAAACCAAAAAACCATAAAAAAAAAAAAAGGTTTAATTTTTCTGAGGTGCCCGGGTTGAAAACTGTGTTGTCCCAGTTGTGTATTGGACACAATGTGGGCTGCACGACCGCTGTCTGGGACCTCCTGTTGTGTTTATTTACAGCCCTGGTATCACCGCTAGGTACCAGGGCTATTATGTCACGCTGCCTACCTGCTGCCACACTCACACTGCTCCTCCATACCTCCTCCTGCTGCTGCTGCTGCTGCTGCTGTCTGTCTGTGTTTCCCACTGCCAGGGTACACAGATGATTTACCTTCTGCTGCCACTCTGCCACCAGCTATTACGTCAAACAATAGCTATATTGGTTGCAAAACCAAAAACCAAAAAACCATAAAAAAAAAAAAAAGGTTTAATTTTTCTGAGGTGCCCGGGTTGAAAACTGTGTTGTCCCAGTTGTGTATTGGACACAATGTGGGCTGCACGACCGCTGTCTGGGACCTCCTGTTGTGTTTATTTACAGCCCTGGTATCACCGCTAGGTACCAGGGCTATTATGTCACGGCGAGCTGCCTGCCTCATTGACTGCCTGCTGCCACACACTCATCCTCCTCCTCCTGCTGCTGAATTTACCTCCTGCTGTCTTTGTGTTTCCACTGCCAGGGAGCACATACAATGGCGCTTCCAACATGCGTGCGCCCACCAGCTATTTGTTACGCTCAAAAATAGATGCATTTCTTTAAAAAAAAATTGAAAAGAGAAATACGTGAAGAAGAATAAGACTATATTGAAAAGGAAGAAGAAGAAGAAGAAGAAACAGTAACACTACTGAACAAAATTAAGGACACAACTTCTCTTTCCACATTTTTTTTTTTAAAGGAACATCCCCACATAATCACTTGCTGTTGTTACTTGGAAAAAAAGAGGTTTCTTGCATCATTCACCCTCAAAACAAGTGTTGGAAGCTATTTAAGGCCAATTCGAATAGTCAGCTCGAATAGTTAGCTCGAATACCGACTCGAATAGTGAGCTCGAAGTCCGAGGTCGAATCGAATAGTAAAAATTATTCGACTCGAATATTCGAATGACCTCGAATAATTTACTATTCGAATTCGACCAAACTCGAATTTTAAAAAGGGGTATTTGAGCACCACTGAGTGGCGGGTTCACTGAACACAACAGGTATGCAGTGGCGGGTTCACTGAACATAACAGGTATGCAGTGGCGGGTTCACTGAACACAACAGGTATGCAGTGGCGGGTTCACTGAACAGGTATACAGTAGCGGGTCCACTGAACAGAACAGGTATACAGTGGCGGGTTCACTGAACACAACAGGTATGCAGTGGCGGGTTCACTGAACAGAACAGGTATACAGTGGCGGGTTCACTGAACACAACAGGTATGCAGTGGTGGGTTCACTGAACAGAACAGGTATGCAGTGGCGGGTTCACTGAACAGTACAGGTATACAGTGGCGGGTTCACTGAACAGTACAGGTATGCAGTGGTGGGCTCACAGAACAGGTATGCAGTGGTGGGCTCACAGAACAGGTATGCAGTGTTGGGTTCACTGAACAGGTATGCAGTGGTGGGTTCACAGTACAGGTATGCAGTGTTGGGTTCACAGAACAGGTATGCAGTGGTGGGTTCACAGAACAGGTATGCAGCCAGGAACAAGCTAAGCCTAACTAATCTTTCCCTGAGAGACAGTCTGCAGCAGCTCGCCCTACTCTCACTAATGCAGGCACACGAGTGACCGTAATGGCCGCCACTGCCTGCCTTATATAAGGGGGGTGGGGCTCCAGGGGCTAGTGTAGCCTAATTGGCTACACTGGGCCTGCTGACTGTGATGTAGAGGGTCAAAGTTGACCCTCCATGTGCATTATGGGGCGAACCGAACTTCCGCAAAGGTTCGCCTGCGGGACGCGAACCACGGAAGTTCGCATGGAACCATTCGCAGGCGAACCGTTCGGCCCAACTCTAGTTCTGCCTCATCACAAGCTTCTAGTGTCTTCTCTAATACATAACCAACAGGTTATGGGCCCAGCTCCAGACACTAGAAGGAGGAAAACTACAAGCAAGTAAGTGCTGCATCTATAATCATACTGAATCCTGTGTGAGGAAACAAGAGCTGCACCCAGAAAGATGCCAAGCGCTTCAGATACGAAGTTTACAATAGCAAAGCTTAACAATACAAACTACCAGCTGTGGAAGTTTAAGCTTGAAATGCTGTTATCCAAAGATGACTTGTGGCAGGTGCTGGATACAGACAGGCCCAATGACAACCCAGATGAATGGGACAGAAAAAACAGGCAAGCAAAAGCAGTCATAAGCCTGTTAGTGGAGGATGATCAACTCATTCCTATAAGGAAAGAAAACACCGCTAAAGGTATGTGGACTGCATTACAAAGGCTGCATGAACGAGCAAACCTAAACAGTAAACTATATCTGCTACGCAAACTGTATAAGATGAGGCTGGAAAAAGGGCAGGAAATGGGTGAACATGTAAATGCTATGCTAGAGATTGTGGACCAGCTGGGTGCAATAGGCGAAGAAATGAAAAAGACAATCACGTAGTAGCATTACTGCTATGCAGCCTTCCGGAATCATACAGTGCCCTTATAAATGCTCTAGAAACTAGACCAGAAACTGAACTGACTCTAGAATATGTTAAGGGAAAACTAATTGATGAATACAGCAGAAGAAAGGAAAACCTGCATAGTGAAGAGAACGAGAGATCAGAGACAGCTCTAAAGGTGCATGAAGGCACAATACAAAGCAAAGGAACCAGGGTATGTTTTCGCTGTAAAAAGGCCGGTCACCTGAAGAAGAACTGCTCAATCTGGAAAGCTGAGCAAAGAAAGCAGGAACCACCCACAAGAGAAAAAGCTAAAGCAGTCATGCAGGAAAATGAAAGTGCATCATGGAGTGGTACTTTTAAAGTGACTCAGAATAGCACCTCAGGCGGATGGTACATCGATTCAGGGGCAACAAGTCACATGACAAGCGGCGAGACATTATTCACAGAAATCGATTACATTGTTAAAGACAAAGTCTTCCTAGCAAATGGGAAAAGTATTAGGCCTGGAACCCACTGAAATCCGCAAACGCAAAACGCAACCGCTAGCGTTTTGCCTGAGCGGTTTGCAAGCGGATTCATGCGAGTTTTCGGTCGCGTTTTGCAACAGTGTATTTTTTTCCTCAGCGGTTGTGTAGCGTTTTGCGTTTCGCGTTTTTATCCTGATTGGTCCTGTGAATTATTTTTAATTTTGTTAGTGTGCTGAACCGCAAAACGCTAGCAAAACCGCTCAGTTTAGGTTTTGCTGAGCGTTTCTGCTAGCGTTTCAATACTTTACATTGAAGCGCTAACGCTCCCAAAATGCTGCACGTCCTGCGTTTGCGTTTCTGGGAAACGCAAACGCTCCTGTGGAAGTTGCCCCATCCATTAACATCAGCTGAGCGTTTTGGCAAAACGCTACTGTATCGCAGCGCTGCCAAAATGCTCAAAAAAACGCTCTTGTGGGTTCCAGCCCTTACTGCTGAAGGTAATGGTTAGGGGATTCTGAACTGCAAAACACCATCAGGGGGCAAGCAGAGTATCCTTGTAAAGAACGTTCTATATGTTCCAAGCCTAGAAGGAAGCCTCCTATCAGTGAAAACCCTTGCAAGCAATGGACTCGCCGTCCAGTTCAGAGGTAATGAATGCACAATTCAAAATGGAAAGCAAATCCTAGCAAGAGGAAAATTAAATGAACACCTGTACAAGCTCGTCACTGAAAGTGAGAAGGCTAAAGCAGCAACTCATAACCCACATGACAAGTGCATCCACCTGTGGCACAGAAGATTGGGACATCGAAACCCAGAAGCTATAAAGGACCTTGCAAAGAGAGGTCTATCAGAAGACATGAAGATACTGCCTTGCCACACACTCAGCAAGTGCACGTGCTGCATCAAAGCAAAAGCCACCAGAAAACCTCTTCCACAGAGCAGTCAGAGAAAAACCACTAAACCTATGGAACTGATACATAGTGATGTGTGCGGACCAATGAAAACCGTCACACCCGGCGGGAACAGATATTTACTCACTTTCATTGACGATTATTCTAGGTACACAATAACTTATCTGAAGCACAACAGTGAAACTTTAGAAAAACTTCAAGAGTTTATAGCTATGACAAGCAACAAGTTTCAAAGAAAACCTGGAATAATACGCACTGACAATGGAGGAGAATATACGAGTAAGGAGATGGAATCCTACCTGAAGAAACACGGTATCCTACACCAAACAACTGTACCATATACTCCTGAGCAAAATGGTGTAGCAGAAAGGAAGAATCGCACTCTTGTAGAAATGACCAGATGTATGCTTTCAGATGCTGGCTTCCCTAACAGATACTGGGGAGAAGCTATAATGACTGCAACATACCTACAAAACAGACTCCCATCAAAAGCTATTGAGAGTACATCATACGAAATATGGAATGGATCAAAACCTAATGTAGGCCACATCAGAGTGTTCGGCTGTAAAGCATATGCCCACATTCCAAGTGAGAAACGCTCCAAGTTGGAGAACAAAGTTCTAGAAGGCATTCTGG